>NW_017307060.1:195156-213616 GCF_000935625.1 Nanorana parkeri | reverse complement strand
AAATAAATATATTTATAATTTTTTTTTTTTTTTACACTTTTTTTTTTTAGTTTATAGCAAGCAGTCACTATGACTGCTTGATACATTAACTTTTTTAACTTTTGATAATTATTAGGCTGCTCCAAACTTAGGAACAGCTAATAATAACCTTAGAGACTGATCCAGAATCAGATCTCACTAAAGGTTTCTGATCGTGCTCAGACAATCAGAAGTGAAACATTTCAGGCACAGAGATACATTGTAACATTGTCCCTGAAATGTATCACACAGCTTCATAAACATCGGGCCAGTCTATGGAGCTGTCAAAACGAATAGCAAAGAGGTGACTCGCTCTGCTACCTCTCTGCTATCTTCAGCTGTCAAATACCGGAGCGCTTTTTAGCGATCCAGTATTTGTATGTAACAGCTTCATTCTTTCATTTTACAAAAGCCTAACTATTTCATTAAGGAATGCCTCAATACTGAGGCATTCATTAATTAATGGTAACCGCTCAGTGGTTACCAGCATTACAGAGCCACAAATAACTGGTCACGTACACTTGGCCAGTCATTTAGGCACTTCGTGGCGGGATGTACAGTGTACGTCTCCCTTCACGAAGGGGTTAAACAGGATCACCTTTCACAGGTCTCTTGTAAACAACAGTGGGACCTTTGTCCTACTATACTTAAAATGCAGAAACCAATAAACCAATCTTAAATATTTATAAAAAGGGCTTATGTAGAAACCGAGATATTGTACATAGCAACCAATCAGTTGTAAGCTCTGTTTTTTTTTAAATGTAATGTACTCAGGCCTTTCATGGGTGCGAATATACAGGTACATCTCTAGAGTTCTGGTGCGTTATCTTGTTTTGTTGCAGAAGTATACAGAATATTCATGTCTATATAATGATTTCATAGATCCTGCTTAACTGATCGAATTAAAGGTTTTTACATGAGATTACTAATTCTAGGTGACTTAAGTAAGCAAATTGCATCTGTTTACATTATGAACTAAAATTTTAAGAGAGTAAACTAATAATTCAGCTACTGTTAACTATACATATGTTATTGTAAAGAAACCAATACATCTACAGAAATACTAAAGGAGATAAAATATATAACTTTTTGAATCTTTTTCAAAAACAGCTTCAAAAACAGATCACAATTGCTCTTTGACTAATTTTGTTTTAAAGTTAATGATACCACTTAACCGCAATATTCACTCACCTGAAGATATAGTTGTTGTTTCAGACGTTGTAGTAGGAATTATAGTTGTAGGAGTAGAGGTAATAGTTGTGGTGGTAGGAGAGGTGGTAGTAGGCGTTGTGGTTGTAGGAGTAGTGGTAGTGGGTGTTGTTGTAGTAGGAGGGGTGGTTGTTGGAGTTGTGGTTGTTGGAGTGGCAGTGGTTGGAGTTGTAGTAGGAGTTGTAGTAGTCGGCATTGTGGTACTGGTTGCAGTAGTAGTTATAGTTGTGGAATGGACACATACAATGTCACAGCAGTCCATTCGGACCTCATAGTTAAAGCACCTCTGCCAGAGGTTTTCATTTGGCTTCTGGTCACTGTTCAGACAGATGAGCCCATATGACACATTGCAGTGAATAGTCTGTTTCAAATCCTCCAAGCTGACATCTGGGGCATTAACTGCTCTGCACTGAATTTGCTCAGGCACACTGCAGAATGTATGATGTTTTCTTATCTCATCATAAGTTTCATAATCACCACTGTCCAAACCTTCCCCTGGCTTGCTCACATCATACCACTGGGTCCACCAGCATACTTTTTCATAGATACAACCTGTGCAAAACAATACATATAGGTAATTTACAGGATATACACTATTCATTTACAAAATGTGTTTGGTGTCATATAGTCTAATGCTTTGGTATATATGTACTTGATATCAGTTTCTGAAAAAGTGTATCCATGTTATTTGGCGTATGTAATAAATTGCATAAACTTTGCTGGGGTTATATATATAGTGAGTTAGATGCTGGAGCTTCGGCTCAGCTGATCCAGATGTTGGATCGGCTGAGTCGAACTTCTTCTGCACTTCAGCTCAGCCGAACATTCAGACATGTATGGTTGATTTTAGCCGATGTACGTCTGAAATCAACCGTATAATGCTGAAGTGAATAGCCAAACAGCGTTCAGCTCACTTCACTTCAGCTTGGTTATTCACTCAGCTGCCTTCGGCAGCTGAGTGAATAACCCCCTCAGTTATAGGGTCAAGGTGATAAATGTTTGAGTCATATAAAGTTGGGGATTAAGTATTAAATCTTAAGACACAGGGTAGGTGGTTTTAAGAGTTAAGGTTCTATTTTTTTGGTTAAGTTAAGGGGATGGTTAAATAAAACCTATCATGATAGAAACATGGAACTGATAAACTCTCCTTCTACAAATGTCAGTAGCTAGCTGTCACACTCACTTCTTACTTATATGCTTTGAGTCCCTAATATTGAACAAGTATGCAGAATGGTATTTTTCTCAAAAAAAATTTTTTTCTGCATTCTTGTTCTGGCTCAATCATGCAGAAATCAGTGTATCAGCTGGAAACAAGCATATTCACTTTTTATTCAATGGTTCATGAGTGAGATAACACTTTTAGATTGTTCATTTTTAACACTTTTAAGTGGCTCTTTCAGATTAAAAACTTAATTTACAAAACTGCTGTTAGCAGTTATAAAGTTTGGGGAACTAGAGGTGATTGCACATACCTGCAGCTGCTTTCATTGCCACCTGAATATTGAGCTATTCTGAACAGGCAAAGTTGTGACACTTCCCCATAGTGTGGGAGCATGTTTCTTCCCTCCTGCCCTGTGCATTCTAATTGGCCCATTAAAATGTCCTATTATTTGTACATATAAGGGGCAATCAAACCAGACAGAGTCACTTTAAGCTTGAGGCCACCACCGTTAAGTGTTTTGTCTATGCGATCAACAGCTACTCGGTTATATACAGGTGAAACTCGAATAATTAGAATATCGTGCAAAAGTAATTGCAGTAATTGCTACAAAAGGGGCCCAACCAAGTACTGAGTACATATGCATGCTTGTACTTTTCAGAGGTCCGATATTGTTCTATGTACAATCCTTGTTTTATTGATTGCATGTAATATTCTACTTTTTTGAGGTTGTGGATTTGGGGTTTTCATGAGCTGTAAGCCATAATCATCACAATGATGACAAATCACAGCTTGACCTATCTTGCTTTGCATGTAATGAGTCTATCTCCTATATTAGTTTCACCTTTTAAGTTGCATTAGTGAAATAAATGAACTTTGCACGATATTCTAATTATTCGAGTTTCACCTGTATGGTGGTTAAGGCATTAATAACCCTGCATACTGCACTCCACCATGTTCCCCTATAACAGGTATGACAATATTCAGGAAAAACTAATCATTAGACATGTAAGTTTTGTTTAATTCTAAATTGAAATTCAGACGAATTTCAGATACATTTGAATTTCCGAATTATAATGCATCTGAATTCAAACAGATTTTTTCTTTCTGACCTTTTTTTGAATTTCCAAATATTTAATTCTAATGACCAGTATGGACTAAAATGACCAGTAGAGATTAAGAGGAACAGTACAGACTAACATTGACATGTAAGTTTTGTTTAATTCTAAATTGAAATTCAGACGAATTTCAGATACATTTGAATTTCCGAATTATAATGCATCTGAATTCAAACAGATTTTTTCTTTCTGACCTTTTTTTGAATTTCCAAATATTTAATTCTAATGACCAGTATGGACTAAAATGACCAGTAGAGATTAAGAGGAACAGTACAGACTAACATGACCATTATGGACTAAGGGGACCATTATGGACTAAGGGGACCATTATGGACTAAGGGGACCATTATGGACTAAGGGGACCATTATGGACTAAGGGGACCATTATGGACTAAGGGGACCAGTAAGGAATAAGAGGACTAGTATAGAACTAAAATGAGCAACTCCCCCCTCCCAAAATATTAATTAAGGTAATTTTTAATTAAAGAACTCAATCTGAATTGTTTTGAACGAAACATAAAAAATTTGGATCGATCCGAACAGAAAAAACAAAACATTTGGATCAATTTGAACCGAAAACTATAATTTTTAATCAATCCGCATTCCGAATAATGAACCAAATCGAATTTCGGATCCAAAATGTGAGCCTTTACATGTCTATATAAATCATAATACCCATAACTTACTTGTTGAAGGTGGACTGCTTGTTGTTGTCATTGGAGATGTGGTGGTGACTAAAAGAAAAGAAACAGTATTATGAAGATTTATTATTATTAGCAATTACGTGCCTCAAACTCACATAAATTAAAAATGAATAGTATGTGCACTGCAATCTGTTCATTGAATAGACAAATTTAATTTCCACATAAAGCAACTCTGATTTAATTTTGCATTAGAAAATATATTATACAGTACATTTCCACATGTCTAGCAAAGCATGCCAAATGCCAAGTTACTAATGCAACATGTGATAGCTTTTAAAGTTTATTAACTTCTTGAAAAAGGTTAATGCTAAGAACAGGTTGAACTATGTTAGAGTTATTACCTGTTGTGCTTGTGATAGTAATGGATGTAGTGGAGGGTGCTGAAGTGCTACAGACTTCCAACTCTTGCTGCCAAAGGGGGCCAAACCAAGTACTGAGTACATATGCATGCTTGTACTTTTCAGAGGTCCGATATTGTTCTATGTACAATCCTTGTTTTATTGATTGCATGTAATATTCTACTTTTTTGAGGTTGTGGATTTGGGGTTTTCATGAGCTGTAAGCCATAATCATCACAATGATGACAAATCACAGCTTGACCTATCTTGCTTTGCATGTAATGAGTCTATCTCCTATATTAGTTTCACCTTTTAAGTTGCATTAGTGAAATAAATGAACTTTGCACGATATTCTAATTATTCGAGTTTCACCTGTATGGTGGTTAAGGCATTAATAACCCTGCATACTGCACTCCACCATGTTCCCCTATAACAGGTATGACAATATTCAGGAAAAACTAATCATTAGACATGTAAGTTTTGTTTAATTCTAAATTGAAATTCAGACGAATTTCAGATACATTTGAATTTCCGAATTATAATGCATCTGAATTCAAACAGATTTTTTCTTTCTGACCTTTTTTTGAATTTCCAAATATTTAATTCTAATGACCAGTATGGACTAAAATGACCAGTAGAGATTAAGAGGAACAGTACAGACTAACATGACCATTATGGACTAAGGGGACCATTATGGACTAAGGGGACCATTATGGACTAAGGGGACCATTATGGACTAAGGGGACCATTATGGACTAAGGGGACCATTATGGACTAAGGGGACCAGTAAGGAATAAGAGGACTAGTATAGAACTAAAATGAGCAACTCCCCCCTCCCAAAATATTAATTAAGGTAATTTTTAATTAAAGAACTCAATCTGAATTGTTTTGAACGAAACATAAAAAATTTGGATCGATCCGAACAGAAAAAACAAAACATTTGGATCAATTTGAACCGAAAACTATAATTTTTAATCAATCCGCATTCCGAATAATGAACCAAATCGAATTTCGGATCCAAAATGTGAGCCTTTACATGTCTATATAAATCATAATACCCATAACTTACTTGTTGAAGGTGGACTGCTTGTTGTTGTCATTGGAGATGTGGTGGTGACTAAAAGAAAAGAAACAGTATTATGAAGATTTATTATTATTAGCAATTACGTGCCTCAAACTCACATAAATTAAAAATGAATAGTATGTGCACTGCAAACTGTTCATTGAATAGACAAATTTAATTTCCACATAAAGCAACTCTGATTTAATTTTGCATTAGAAAATATATTATACAGTACATTTCCACATGTCTAGCAAAGCATGCCAAATGCCAAGTTACTAATGCAACATGTGATAGCTTTTAAAGTTTATTAACTTCTTGAAAAAGGTTAATGCTAAGAACAGGTTGAACTATGTTAGAGTTATTACCTGTTGTGCTTGTGATAGTAATGGATGTAGTGGAGGGTGCTGAAGTGCTACAGACTTCCAACTCTTGATGCTCTGTGCCATTCACACATTTTATTACAATACAAACTCCGGATGACGGATCTACTGTGGATATGATTTCACCTTCTTCATGTCTTACGCCATCGATGATACAGAAACAAGCTGTAACCAACAGACAACAAAGTCATTTCTTTTATTTACAAGCATATAACTAAACAATGTGAATATGCCTTGTAACACATGTAAATCCAGAAAATACTTGATAACATCAAATGGTTAATAACAGGTTTCTATCCCTCCCTGACTTTTATGTAGTCTACAAAGGACAGTTTTATCCACAATACTATGAAACCTACATTTATTTCAACTCTTTTTAATAGTTGCAGTAGAAATTATGTGTAATGATTATTAGTTAGTTATAGTTTAGTACTAATGTTCCTTACAATATGTATGGAAATCATATTCAAATACCAGTCTGAATGTAAACATTGAGATGCCCACACACATAACACACCACAATACTGTCCTGTAAAGAGAAGGTGGCAAACTCCTTAGTCAGTGGGGTTGATTTACTGAAGTCATACAACATGTTCACTTTGGAAAGTAAATGTTCACTTCCACTTTTTTTTATTCACATTGAGTGTTCACTACAAATATCCAATCATGTACAAGCAAGCATCTTGTTTTTCTATTTCCTTTGCATATGATTAGGTATCCAGCATCAACATCACTTCACCTTATTTTCTAAAATAAGTGAACATACACTTTTCGATATGAACATTCACGTTATTAAGTGAACAGCCTCTACTCCTTTAGTAAATCAACTCTGCTTATCTAGCAGAAAGTGTGAAGAGGATGATTCAATTTACTATTGCGTCTTTTTTTTTTTAACTGGCAAGACAGAATTTTGTAACAAAATAACAGCCTTTCTGTCTTTGACATCCTATATATATATATACAAATATTGTTAATTCTATAAACATATTTGCTGAATGTACCTGACTGGTTGTAGACACACTCAACCTTTGCTTCTGGAGAACATACACTAAACAAGAAAACAAGAAAAATGTAATTGTTATTACATTTGCAGCTATAGTATTTATACTTTTAAGGACTCGTTCAAACCAAGCCACACCTTTGTGTAAGGGTGGTCAGGGGTGGTGCTTTCTGTTGTTACAACGCAAGCCACTGTTTTCATTTTTTTTTACTTTATTGTAACGGAGCTCCCATTCAGTGCCATGGGGTAACTGCAGTGAGGTGCAGTGCATGGTGTGTCTGCATTTTTATGCAGCCCACCTCAACATGTTGTTATGGTAAGAACAGGGTACATAGCAGACAAATTGTTTTCTATGTGACCTGGAATTAAGCCTGTGTTTTCTGTGCAGAACAATGCAGTATAGCTGATGTGTTGTGAACAAGTCCTAACTGAACCCCTGGCAAGCAGTCGTTCCACTAATTATAGACTGTATACAAAGAGCGAACACTATAACTGCCTCCTTTCGATGCTATGTTTTTAACAAAGGAACATAATAATAATAACAAATAATAATTTTGTTTTTTAATCAACTTTCTACTTCAGTGCACATTTGATATGTGTATTGACAAGTAACTTTGAAATCGGACTGTGTCCATCAAATTGTATTTAAAAGTTTCCCCTTTTTTTGAGGACTACAGCCTGCAGGGTGCCCCCTTACAAAAGTTGTCCCCATCAGAGTGTCCTCTAAAATTGGTTGTCACCATTGTAAGGGGCACTCTGATGGGGACAACCAGTGTAAGGGGGCATCCGTATGGGGGAAAACTAATTTATTAGTTGCTCCCATCAGAGTGCCCCCTTACATTGGGTGTCCCCTTTAGAGTGCCTCTTTATATTAGTGTTTCTACATATCTTATTTTACTAGTAGTAGGTCAAGGGTGGGAGCAGGGAGGCAGAGCAGGATGCAGAACAGGAAGGAAGATGACAATCTTCTGTCCTCTTGCAATGTCCCGAGCAGGGAACACATTTGACGCCACTGCTTGCTAGGACTGCTGGCGGCCCTAGCAACCAATGACTGCAGAGTAGGTGAAATGGCGTCATTGGTTGTCAGGGTGCCAGCAGCCCTAGCAATGAATGACTAAAGAGAAGGGGGAGCCTGTGCTGGATTATGGCTGGCAGTGGATACAATGGCCTCAAAGGCCAGCACATCCACTGTCATTCATTCATAACATAGCTTAGGTTGGCAATCCCGGACCGAACCGCCACTTAGTCCATGTCCGGACCGCAGTCCGCCATTTAGGGACACCTACTCTAGAGATACATTTTAAAGAATCAGTCTACCTACAACTGATATTTCAGTTTTGGTAGATACTGGGGAATTTTACAATCTAATAGGTTCTCTATGCATCTCTATATATAGAAGGCCTTGGTTAGCCATCTAAATCTTAAAGGAGATCTATGAGATGAGTGATTTCCACTCTACGCCGGGATCCGCTCCGGCTGCGGCGTCTCGGTATACTGCGAGCTGTAGCTCACGGTTTACTGAGCTTAGGGTAATGGGAGGACACTAGTTTGTGTCCTCCCATTACCCTAAGGAGAACTATGGGGAAAAACACTGACCCCATAGTTCTCCTTTAAAGCGTTAAACCTACTATCACATTCTATTGTCTGTGTGTCCCAATTGGGCAGATTCATGCCTTTATTTGTGCTGGTGGCCATGTGTTGCTGACCCAAATGTCTAAGAGGGGAACTCTCTTCACTGTGGATGATTTCTTCTAACATACTATTGTGTCTCTGGGACAGGAAGAGAATGGACATTTCCCAATGGAACAAAAAAATAACTTGGCAGAATTTTTACCCCTTCTATGAACTATCTAAAATTAAATAAGTTGTTAGTTTAAAAAAAAAATGTATTGTCTCCAGAGGCTGGACAGTTACAAGAGACATTTGCAGTTCACATCTTCCTTGAAAGCTATTTTTTTATCATGTTAGATTAAAAAAGATCCTCTAAAGATAACCATACACATGAAATAAGTGTTGCCTGGCACACGCATTTAAGCTGAATCAGACAGCGATACCTGTGTTTAGGGAATCTCACATTAAATAAACCTCAGTTGCTCATGACCAACTATCCTTAGGGTAAAAGATGAACACCGTTGTTGTCAATTTTTTCAGAAAATTATATAATTATTTCCGCAGGAGATCTTTTGTCTGAAACTCTTTACTCAAACTTGCATGTCTGGATCAGTACACATGTTTTTGACTGTGGAGGATGTTTGGGAAGGAAGATATCCTTAACACCAGCTTATCTGGGGGAAATCATTATTTCCCTGTACAGTACTGACAAAGATATTGATTATTGTTAAAATGCATACTCATATACTCATTGTTCCATCTACAGTTAACTATAAACAGATTATGTACAGGTGAAACTCGAATAATTAGAATATTGTGCAAAAGTAATGGCAGTAATTGGTGCAAAAGGGGCTCAAACCAAGTACTGAGTACATATGCATGCTTGTACTTTTCACAGGTCCGATATTGTTCTATGTACAATCCTTGTTTTATTGATTGCATGTAATATTCTACTTTTTTGAGATTGTGGATTTGGGGTTCTTGGGGTTTTCATGAGCTGTAAGCCATAATCATCACAATTATGACAAATCACGGCTTGAACTATCTTGCTTTGCATGTAATGAGTCTATCTCATATATTAGTTTCACCTTTTAAGTTGCATTACTGAAATAAATGAACTTTGCACGGTATTCTAATTATTCGAGTTTCACCTGTATACTTTTCTTCCACAGTAGATAATATGTCTTACCAAGTGTGACAGCTCTCAGTGCTGGGCACTTCCTCCCCATTTTCATAGTGGGTGTTATTAATGTAACAACCACATAGCTCTGGGGGCACGCAAATCCTCTTTGACTCATCAAAAATAGGTTTGTCTTTAGGGCAAGTTGGGTAGCAGCCTAACAAAATGCAAAATTATGTTGTGAGTTATTAGCACCATGCTGTTTAATTCTCAGAAAATATCCACACCAAATAAAATTAAAAGTGACCCATGGCATTTCTCTCCCATCCAACAATATCTGTGCACAGAGGCTGTTGTAATCTCTTTATTACTCCTATTTTCATATTACAGGTCCCTAGCAAAAACTGATGCAGAGGTCACTTTAAACATATGTAACCCTATAGATAGTGATTCAATAGTGTGTGGTACAGAACACATATTCCATTTAAGGGAAACATACATAGGCATACCTAAGGCATAAGAATAAAGTTACCTAGTTAGTAAGTGAGGTTGAATTAAGGTACAATGTCGCAATGGTACATGTTGCTAACAATTTCCTTACCTTTAACCAATATATATATATATATATAGATAGATCTAGATAGATCTAGATAGATAGATAGATAGATAGATATCTCTCTCTCTATCTATATATACAGATAGATAGAGAGAGAGAGATATCTATCTGCTGGGGTTAGGTTCCCAAGGGAATGGTTGTAAATAGAAACCAGTTTAAATTAAAACCCAGTATATAATGTAAGTCAATGGGAAGCGAGGGTGTTATGTTCCAGACCTTTCTCAAAATTGACATAAGTAAAAAAATACAGGTACATTATTTTTAAAGCTGCTGAATGAGCTCCCACAAGGAGCTTTAAATAAAATGTACATGTATTATGTTAGTTATGTCAATTTTGAGAGAGGCTTGGAACCTAGCTTCCGTACTTTCCACTGACATTATTTACTGAGTTTCAGTTTACACCAGTTTCTATTTAGAACCATTCCTTGTTTTGAGAGAGGCCTGGAACCCAACTCCCTCACTTCCCATTGACATACATTATATATGTGGTTTCAGTTTACAACACTCCAAGAAAAAATATATATACTGCATATGACAATTTAAATAAATGCCCGGATCTTAGACTTTCATAGTTTAAACACAGACCTGGAAGAACTAAAATCAGAACTCCTAATCTGCATACTTGTTTGGAGGCCGTGACCTAGAAAGTATTAAAGCCATTGAGTCACCATAACAGTCAGGAAACTAGTATTTTTCACAAGGAGAGGCCAGCAATAGCTTGCATTAGCTATATATTTCTTTTACTTACAACAATTGTTTTTCCTCTTCCTGGTCCCCTTGGGCATTAGTAATGTAATGTGCCCAAGAGTTACATCCTGGGAAGGCTACATCAGTAGAACATTGCTGAAATCTCATGAAATCTCAAGGAAAGGCACTTTCCTCTCCTGAGATGACATGTATGGTCACATGTCCTAGTCACATGTGCCAGAGTTCCAGGAAGTAAAGGGATATTAGCGGTGCACTGAAATAACATTTTGAAACCGAAAATACAAAAAATGGCAGGCCGAAACTGGGAAAATATTTTTTTTGAATAGAGTCCTCAATCTCTTTTTCTGCAGCCCCTGTTATGAATGAACAGGAATCCTCTATACTGAGTGTTCCTGTAAATGCATAACTTGTGGATATAGTATTTTTTTTATGTGCACAATCATGAATGAACGGGAAGTGATGTAGAGCACTTCATGCTCCTTCATAATTGGGAATACAGTAAACATACCACATCCTCAATTATTTACAAGTAGTCAGCAAACACTGATAGCTGACTTCTTGTACCTGCTCTCCATCCTGTCACAGGAGCCTGAGCGGGTGTTGCGTGAAGAGAGCAGGTTCTACTTTGACAGCTGACTCCTCCCCCACACTGCGAGCTCGGCCTCATGTGACACCTGACAGTTGTCTCTGCCACCACACTGCTCTCCATCCTGATATGTCACAGGAGGCTGAGTGGGACGGTGCGGGAGGAGAGCTCAGCCTCCTGTGACATTGTGGCTCACAGCGCCCCGCTCTGCCTCCTGACAGTTTCTTTCCTCCTTAGCATGCTACCTGTTAGCACTGCAGCACAATTGATTATCTTGTTCTGTTTATCTATCTCTAAATCTGAGCTCTTGGTGCACAGCGACTTAAGAGACGAATACTAATTCAGCTTTAGGTACTTACACTGCTTGAATTTCAAAATAGAGGTAACAATACATTGATAAATACAAAGCCATATTTATGTGTGTATTTTACATCTGTATGGAGTTCAGCATTAATGTGTTATAACAAAGCCTTAGTAATTGTGTTATAAGATTCAGAATAGCATATAATAGTTCTGGGAGACTCACCTTCCAGAAAAGTGATGGTGACGTTAGTATAGACATTGTTGATGGAGCGACATGTCGTTATGTTGTCATTGCCACATGGGTGATAATGCCACTCACATTTATCTTTAGGATTATAGTAGTCACAAAATATGGCTAGAGGGAAAAAAAATGTAATTATTTGGCTGAAGCACAATTGTGGTATACAGTTCGGTGTTTTCTAATGTCAGTAATTTGGATTATGTATGTGGTTTAATAATACCAAACATCAATGCAGACTTTAGAGTCTAAACTTACAGACAATGATAAAGGTAGCTGTATATTCTTCTGTATCCCCCGTTGAGCTCAGAGGTTCCTCCCACCGTTCCTCCCACCGTTCCCCACATCAATGCAGGACACAGTAGCAACATAGGGGTTGGTGAAAGGAACCACTGCAGTGAGTGCAGCGTGGGAACACAAAAGATCGACATTCCCGGAAGTGTCAGTTCCTGTCCAGATTTCAGTGGAGGATTGTTCATCAATGAAAGGTTGTCCAGCAGTGTGGATAAAGTAAACATTTACAATCTTCTTTCTAGGTGGGGGGGGGTTAAGCCACAGAGTCCCATTTAGAATCTTGTCTAATCCTTTCACTGACTGGTGCCCTGATGTTTTAGGAAGCCATGTACAGCACCCTGCTGCTGGTCGCTCCCACCAGATGTGATCTATCTGCATTGCATGGAGAAGCAAAGACCCAGTTATGACATAAATGGGTCTAAAATAAAGTATGCAATGAAAACAGAGGATGACAGAGTTCATTAGCACGTGGATGGTGAGGGAGGACCAGCTTTACTCAAGTGAAGTTGTCAGCCTAAAAAAGTTATTTAAGGTAAACAAAAATACTGGGCATATAACTAACAGTATTATTTCTGCATTAAATTAAATTTGGCTAAAAATTTTAATATAAATAAGTAAAAGTACATAAACTATAAATTATAATATTAATAATAATTACCTTCTTCACTATTCATCAGATAACACTTTTCAAGCTGCTCACAGACATAGTATTTGTGGTTGAATAAAGACATAAGTCCATCAAGTCCAACCTATTGTGTGTATGCATTTATGAGCTGATGTGTGCGTGTATACGAGTCCATGTGTGATTTTTCTCTTGGCTATACCTGTACCCCTTAATGCTCTGGTCTCCCAGGAGACAGACATAAGATATTTAAAAATTAGCACTTACTGATGACAGTAAGTGGGTGATTAATAACCGGTTTGCATGGCGAACAGCTATACGAGTGAGATTCACTGTTCATTATTAGCACTAGATGGGGCCCAGGAGGATAGGACATTTCTATGGAAACTTATGAAAAATTCCTATGCTTCCTAGACTCAATTTATTGGCCAGGATGTACTGCAAATCTCATTTGCATAGCTATTCAATGTTCACATGGATTATAAATCAACCCCCAAGTAAGGGGAATCTGTTCAACACACATAGAAAGAACATTTATGGCCATTGTTCACAGTGGATTGGGGAAAGGTTACAACTTCCGTAAGCTTATATTACTGTCTGTGTTCCTCCTGATTACACGCACTTCCTGTATATTTATTAGGTCAGTCAAGAAATGAGTGGAAGTTTCCATAAAGGGAACAGAGACAGTAATAAAAAAAACCTTATAGATGTTTTAACACCAACCCACACTACCAAAAATTAAAAACAAAATATGACTATAGCTAAGATTTGAGCTCTAAAATACTATACTCACGGCATATATCTGGTGTTCTCCAGTAGACACAGGCATCGGATTTGGTGCACTCCTGAGCATAGGCAGCTACTGCAGTGCAGAAGCACTCACAGTCTCCACCACTATCACAGGAGCATGCATCTCTCACGCAAGCCTCATAGAATGGTATTGGATCCACCTATCACAACATTAAAAATTGTCAGGTGACTTTCATGTGTATAGTGTTTAACATCCTTACTTTAACCTAAAACATGTTCCAAACCTATTATCTTTTAATTAGACTTCCTGTTCTGGTGACAAAGTGACTCTAAGACAGAAATTAAGGGAGAAATTTTCAAGGAGGATAACGTTCCCATAAAAACACTCTTTATTTCAGTAGACTAGGGGAATGCTAAAACTCCCATGAACATATTATGTCTGTCTGCTTCATGTTTAAGATTTACCCTCACCTTCTGTCCAAGTGATAACATTGTCACTAAGATAATACGTGAGGGGAAGAGTCCTCCGGCATCAATACAACAGGAGAGGTTCTTACAATTCCCTACTGTATCCAAAACTAAGAAAATGTTTTGGCTGGAGTAAAATTTTGCTGTCCTCCAATCTCATCTACATACCTTGCTGTGACAGACTTTAAAGACATCACTTTTGATTATTCCACACTGCTTCTCAGCCCAGGCATGGCGATGTGGTTTCTGACTGCAAGGGTTGATCACCTCTGTGGCATCAGGACAAGTAGGGTCCAATTTCCAGCTATTTCCAAACTCTAGCACATCATTAACTTGTAACATGTGGCTGGTTGTAAAATCATTTTGTGAATTATCATCAAAATTTCCGCACAAACCACACAATTTGCCCTGTGAAAAGATATGTATTTATATATAATGGATTCAAAATAAGAAAACAAAAAAAAAAGATTTCAATTAATTCCAGACTAATGGCTCTTTACATTTCATACGCAAGAGAATAACTACAAATCTAAATTCAGAAAATAAAAAAACCTTATACAAAAAAACAATTGATAATGTCACTGATACCATCATCGCCATTATTTTCCATCCCTTACACGAGGTTTAGAAGCCTGGTACTGCCAAAATGATAAATGTTTGAAAAGAGGAAGAGTGGAGCAAAGATGTGTTCTGTTACTGCTGATATTTTGGGGGCTATCAAATATGTCAATGTTATAGAAACATTAACCTGTTATTAGTCAGCTAGACAACATACCAGTAGAATACGATTATATGAGAAATAGAAACTGAGACTACACAGATATTAGTTATGAGACTATTTCTGCTTTATTAAAAGGGAGGACTACTTGTATACATGTTTCCAAACAAGCCGACCTGTAGTCCTATGTGTAGCTAAGGGTCAAGCTTGCCTCAGAACCAATCTAATCTAGATCTATGGTGAGAACATTCGGTGTGCACCCTGCAAGCTGCAAGTTCTGATAAGAACATCTCATATGACTTGTGAAAGGTTGAAGGAAGGCAAATCAACAAACGGAAAAAAGACACAGCGCTCTCTTGGGAGTGTGGAGTATGTGTGAAAACGGCCGATGGGATTGCTGCTCTAAAAACAGGGGGAGAAACCTGTGAACATAAAAATGAGGCAAATGAGAGCGCAAATCCTGGGAGTGTAAAAGGTGTAGGCACAACCAGTGTCTGTGTGTTACGGGTAAAAAGGACAAAAAATAATCAAAACGAAATATTAAAAGACAAAGAATTAGAAACTTACTTGAGGAGCCGAAAGTCCTGGTAAGGGAGGCCGCGGAGGGGTTCTGGCGATGCGAGATATATACGGTGTATCCCGGGGGTGAAAGGATGAATGAAGGAAAGACCAATTTAAACTAACTGCTGTGTGGGCAGAGGGACTAGTGGAGAGGCTGCCTCTAGTCTTGGTTGTGACCAAGGGAGAGGTTGCGACCAAGACTAGAGGCAGCCTCTCCACTAGTCCCTCGGCACACACAGCACTTAGTTTAAATTGGTCCTTCCTTCATTCATCCTTTCACCCCCGGGATACACCGTATATATCTCACATTGCCAGAATCCCTCCGGGGCCCCCCTTACCAGGACTTTCGGCTCCTCAAGTAAGTTTCTAATTCTTTGTCTTTTAATATTTAGTTTTTTGATAATTTTTTGTCCTTTTTACCAGTAACACACAGACACTGGTTGTGCCTACAACTTTTACACTCCCAGGATTTGTGCTCTCATTTGCCTCATTTTTTGAAGGAAGGCAAATTCCTATTTGTATAACAAAATAGAGATACATTTACAAAATGGAACCCAGAAATCTAAATTTCCATCACAACCCAATCACTCAAATTTCATATACTGTGCGTTTTAACATGTTAGTATATTTCAGAAATTATCTCAATATTTTTGAATCTGCAGCTCTCATTAAAATAATACCCAGGGATTCTTGCATGAAAGTCCTTGTTGCTTTTCTAATTGTTCTTCCACATCGTCACCCTGTAACATACTCTTTCAATGAAGACTACAATCAGCCATGCCCATGCACAATGCATAGGCATGTTCCACTGTTGTCCCTGTCAGGAAACCTGCCCTTAGAAATGCCATGCAGCCATTGCTGGAGTGCATGAAGGCAGGAAGGAACTAAAAAGAGGCTGCAGTAGAATAGCAGCACTGAGATGCAGCAAAGGCTAAAAAAGGTGAAAACAAGTATTTTATTTTAAAAACAGCAATTGCTTATGATATACAGTGAAAGTAAATGTCATTCAGGTAGGGTTTGAATCGCTTTAAGGAATAGGGTCAACAGTACTTTCTTCTTTGGAGTCAGGAAATAAGGGAGTACTGAAAGCTATGATAAGTCTTCAGGTATAAATGTATTACAGGCCAATTTAGACACCAAAGGAATAATTGCAAATACTGAGCACAATGCAATCAGTGTAGATATTTTTTTCCTGAATAATCTGGACAGCAAGTTAGAATGTTCAACTTCTAGTGCTGGATACAATCTTTATACCTTGTATGCAGGTGACACCTTGATGAATATGGTGGTCTTTCTGTCCCAGATCAAAAGAATACCATTGCTTGCCTCAATGACCAGGTAAATACCAACTTCACGGGTCAGGTAACTCACACTTTGTACACCATGGCCTTCAGTTTCCACTAAGTGTTTGTCTGCCAATTTTAGTACTTTATCCTGAGATAAAACAAAACAATATTAATTTATTTCATATATTTATCAGCATTCATACATGTCTGTGTGCATATGATAGAATTTTTACTGCTAGTGTGGCATTTTTCTAACATCCACATTTTTTTATGTTTACACCCCAAAAAATGGTCACAATAAACATACTGCACATGTAACAGTATGGATATCACTAAAAACCTTTAAACTTTTCTTTAATTTAACCAAAGCCCATTATTTTAGTGCAAGGTTATGGATTTATATTTGGGTTAAATTGCTAGTAAAGCTGAACTCCAGGTTTTTTTGCATGCAGGAGGGTTTTTAATTCTGTTCTAGTTTTAAAGCAGGACTCCAGGATTAACCCTTTTTATGAACCCTTGCCATGGGGCTACCCCTGCACTGCAAGGCTTAAGTGGTTATTTGTAGGATATACTCACCCAAAGTTCTGAGCCAGCCAGCGGTCACAGCGCTTCCTCCAGCCTGTTCTCTCCTCGGCAGCAGCAGATTGGAATGTTCCTCAGTATCCTCACATCTATGCAGGGGTGTCAAACTCAATTTGATACCCCTGCATAGAGCCGCATCAATATTATGGTTGCCCTCAGGTAAGACTAAGACAATATAAATGTATCTAATCTTTACCATAATTGACTCTGCATTCGATTATCACTTGTTTTAGTAATAACTTAATACCTAGATCTGAAGTCTAGGAAATGGCCTGGTGGGCCGGATTCAGCCTCCGAGCCTTGAGTTTGACACATGTGATTTACTGGATCTTAGACTGCTGCAGAAGAGGGGGAGAGACATTCCAGGGACTGGTCTAAGAAAAGCTGGCTCAAAACTTTGGGTAAGTAATTCTTTAGGGTTTTTTTAACCTAGACACAAATAAGCAATTAACTCTTGCAGTGCGGGGGTAGTCCCACTGCAAGAGTTAATAAAAAATTCCTGGAGTTCTGCTTTAAGGTTTACACAGCTCTGCCCCACAGCACAGCCCTATCTGGTAGGACAGAAGACCTGTTTTTTCTCTGCTGCAGTTTAGTAACACGTCCCAGTCATGTCCCCTCCCCTTCCACATGACTGGACAGTGAAAGAAGAAGCAGTAAACCGGTCGATAAAGGTCGTTACCAAGTCAAATTCATGAACTTACACTACATGCATTTTAGAAAAATACATTTGAAGTAGGGATGTCCTGATACCGATGCTAGCATCGGAATCGGGCCCGATACAGGGCATTTTGACAAGTACTTGTACTTGTCAAAATGCCCCAATGCCTAGCGCCGAAGCTTGCGCCCACCGGAGCAGCAGTGACGCGACGATCGGCAAGGTAAGTAAGAAGAAAAAAAAACCCGCAGTGGCCAGTCAGCGCTGGTCCAGTGGGAGGAGCTCCAGGTGGGGTTCTAATTTAGCTGGCAGGCACCTCTAAGCCAGCTAAATTAGGACCCCACCTGGAGCTC
>NW_017307060.1:185434-189673 GCF_000935625.1 Nanorana parkeri | reverse complement strand
ATATGTAGCCCTGTACTATGGATCATTTAACCCATTCATGTTAGCAGTGCAGAATTGTATATCTATATGTACTGTACATATACAGCACAAATTTCCCGTACATTGCAGCAATAGATTTACAACAATCCCCTGCTAACATGAATGGGTTAAATGATCTGTAGTACAACTACATGTTATGTGCTATGGATCATGATTTAACCTATTCATGTTAGCAGGGGATAATTGTAACTCTATTACTGCAATGTTGGACGTATGTGCTGTATATGTACTATGGATCATGATTTAACCTATTTATGTTAGCAGGGCAGAATTGTGAGCGCCTCCCACAAGCTGAGCACTGAGATGCGATGCAGCCATCCTGCCCAGCGCCGACTACGACAGGCACCGCGTGAGACAACAGGGATCGGAGTGAAACTGTTAGTAAGGGAAGCTGGGACGGGGCTGGCTGTAAATCTATTGCTATAGTGTACTGGACGTGTGTAATGTATATGTAGTACATATATACAGCACACACCTCCACTACACTCCAGCAATAGAGTTACAATTCTCCGCTGCTAACATTAATAGGTTAAACAATGATCCATAGTACATAACATGTAGTTGTACTATGGATCATTTAAAGTCACCTGTCCCTTTAAGAAAAAGTATCGGTAATTGGTATCGGCAAGTACATGAGGGGATGTACTTGTACTTGTACTTGGGCCTGAAAAAGTGGCATCGGGACATCCCTAATTTGAAGATTCAATAATGAATTCAGAGCGTCATTTCTTTTATATACTGGAGTTTAGCTTTAAAGTGTATTTCCACTTTTGCAGTAAAATGTAAGAAAACCCGTGTGTTATATGTTCCTATTTACACAGCATACTGAAAAATAACTTTTACATTTTTTTTAACCTTTTTAGATGTTTTGTTAAATCAGGCAAGATGACTGATTCCAGGTATTTTTTAACCCTTTCACAGTGGTCTGTCCTTATATAAGATTTGGGACTTGAAATTTGAGGATTGTGTTTATCTGATAAGCTTCATTAATGTACAAATGGATAGCCACCTTACACCCCTCACAGCCCCCCTAACATTTTAAAGAAATAGAAGCTCGAAGAAATGTTAACCCTTAAACCCATAAACCAAGTTAAAACAATTTAAATTGTAAGAAGCATTTTTTTATTTCCTTTTTTTTAGCTTACGCTATGTGAATGGGAACATGTAACAAATATGAAATAGATGTTATCCCAATTTGGCTGCAAAAAGTGGAAATGCAGTGATGATTCTTTCCCTGCTAAGGATTTTGCAGAAACTTCCAAAACCAGCCAGGATATTGAATTTCTGGGATACTCACCCCAAGAAACATCTTGATAGATTTGGAACATGTAACTCCTGTAGTGCCACATGGGATGTTCTCTGTAATAATGCTGAAGCTGCCAACAGATTGGTTAGGACCACAGTAATCCTAAAAATACATTGCAAGTGTTAGAGCCAGCTAGGAGACAGGATGTTGTGCTGCATCCTATAGAATACAGAATTTTCTTCGAAATTACAGGGTCTCAGTCACCCTGGATATGTAGGAATTTAAACAATAATTTAAAAAAAAAACAGTGGTATAATGAGAAGGGTTAGTCAAGAAGCTGAACATGGTAATGTGGAGAATTGCAGTGATGATAAGGAAGAGTGTGGGCCTTGATATAAATGTTATTTGTATTTTTATAATAATAGCAAGAATAGGCAAGAAAAATAGCGAGAACCGTATTGAGTAAGAATATTTTAACATTTTCAGCTATGCTCCTCTTCTACTGAGCATATTTTTATTGGTAGTTGTGTCCCATCTGGCACACCCTTCATATATTAATGGTCTTCAGAGACACTCTGGCTACCCAACAATAGTTTCAAGTGGGAGTGCGCCACTTTTCAGTACATCAAATGCAAATGCTGAGTTTCATGAATTCCTCTATGGGGCCCCTTTCACATTTGAGCTAAAAGTCTTTGGTTGTGATTTTGGATTTGGATTTGGATTTTTTTAGTGTTTATTCTGGCATTTTTGCAAGCATTTTAGGCTTGAGTGTTTTATTTTATTTTAATTTTTAGCCAATGGAAAGCTAGTTACCAGGCAAAAAAGATTGCAAAAACGTGTGTTACACACATTTAGTGTGTTTTTAGGCACTTCCATTGAAGTCTACTCTGAACGCTCAGGTGAGAATGGACCCTGAGACTCATGCAATCTCCAGTTGATGGGAGGTGCATAATAATCTAATTACATCTCCCACTGTCCGCAGCTGTTTGCAAGTAATCACGCAGCCTGTGACTAACTGCAGATGATTGCACCTGGACACAAACTGTTTGCCTCTGAATGTGATTGTCCACAGGTTATTGCAGCCTCTGAAATTACATGCAAACAGCTGCAGGCAGTGGCACCTGTCATTGTATTATCTAGCACCTCTCGCCTGCAGGAGATTGCATGAGTCTCAGGAAGGAATTACCTGGATCCAGTTGGTCTCAGAATATTTTTTGTACTAATTGCCATATCCCCCCTTTTATATACAATGTGCATACAACAAATATCCCTCCACAGCTTGTGCCCATCCTACCTACAGATGGAAATAGAATAGCCCACTTCACTTCCATTTCCAAATAATTCCAATAAGTGCTGTGCTGTTAAATTCTTAAAGCCTTGTCCCAATCAAAACTATTGTTTCAAGGCAGAATGGTAGTCAGTAGGATGAACTCTGAATGCTCATATGTAGTTTAGTCTTGTAATGACATTTCATGCTAAGAGTAGAAGGAACAGCTGACATAACGTAAGTTACATGTCACACTCAATATACACTGCAAAGCAGATTTTAGTGAAATATGTAAGAAAGACAAGTTTGACAAGCATGTGTTAAAATAAACATTTATTTGTTCATTATTTTAATTTACATTTCCTTAATGCAGAACATTGTTTTGTATCTCTTTGTGAACAGTAGCCACAAAACTATTTTACTATTGCTAAAAAAATATTACCTTTCCTAGGTTCACACAACTGGCCACTACCTTAATATTGACTTCCTGTAAAGCTGTAAATCTTTCAGAAATAAATCACATAGCATACAGCTGATAATCTAGCTACTTAGGCTTTGCGTTAAAAGAAAATATTTGCTTAAACAAAGTTAAAAAAAAGAGTATTTTTTTAAGTAAACATGTCATGAAAGAAATACCAAGCCCCTGCTGCTGAATTCTTCAAGTCACTAACCCAACACAAATGTGTATCAGGAAGGTCAGAGAGAATTAGACGTTCTTATCTTCCTGCTTGTTTCAGGTAAGTGACTCAAAGTACTGAAGCAAGCAAGAAAATCAGCATCACAGTCAGGCAACTTACATTTTCAAAAGTAAAGTAGTGGCAACCTCCATGTTTCTCTCAATATGAGTTCCCTTTACACACAACCTCACGTTCTCTCAGTAAAGGAATCATGCTTAGCTACGTGGCAGTATTGTAAAGAGGCTCTTCGACTGGAGGGGAAGAAATGGCATCTCTTGATAACCCATGTATTTTTACTAGATTACCTGCCCCTTTAAAGAATGACTCCACTTTTGTTGAGAAAAAAATCAATCCCCTCTGGGTGACCAATGTACATTGCAAGGATTTTAACAAACCTTGCTGCAGATTCCTACTAGTGAGGAGCTTGGGATTAGTGTGAACCCAGCTCTCCTGAGTTCAACAACAAATGCTCAAAACTGAGATCACCACACCCCTCTCCCGGCTCAACCAGTGGTGGCAGTTGTGGCACCAACTGCCCAGGCTCATCACTAATTCCTACCTGTTTCTGAAGAAATAGCTGTTTGATCCTGCATGTCCTTTGCAATCTGGGTTGATTATAATCAACTAGTGGACTTTCTGTGTTTGAATGAGAAAAGGTGCAGTGTCTGCATTCCTTAGTGGTAATTAACCCTTAGGAAGTATCTCACCAAAAATGAAATTCCCATTGCAAGGGATGCCTAACATTTTTCTTGTATCGTAGTCTTCTGGAAAAATCAGGCAGCCAATCACGGAAGCAGGAAGTGACGTTTATGGTGGCCTTCTGTTTTGGACAGTTTTAGAACATTATGGAGCATGCAGTTTTAATTGAAAAGATAACATTAAATTACAAAAGGGTGTGTAGCAATTATATATGCTATGTTAACCTTTATATTATTTTTTACATTTTTATTTTAAGTGGAGTTTCCTTTTATGTGTAAATATAACTGGCTACATATTAAGTGATAAAATAT
>NW_017307060.1:108138-183967 GCF_000935625.1 Nanorana parkeri | reverse complement strand
AGAATAGGGGACAGTTAAAATACCTCTTAGGGCATTTGTTTGTCCTTCTGTGTCCCAGTTGGGAGATTTCCCTTCACTTCCCTTCCAACAAAAAGAGGAAAGAGCAAATATCTTCAAAGTGATTGAACGTTCCCTCTAAAGGTGCCCATCGTACGACAAATCTTCCCAGTGGAGATGTAGACATGCATTTGTTTGTCCTTCTGTGTCCCAGTTGGGAGATTTCCCTTCACTTCCCTTCCAACAAAAAGAGGAAAGAGCAAATATCTTCAAAGTGATTGAACGTTCCCTCTAAAGGTGCCCATCGTACGACAAATCTTCCCAGTGGAGATGTAGACAGAAATAAAACATGGGTTCTAACCCCTTCCCAAAAATATCCAAAACCGAAAAAATTACATATATAAGCCAATTAGGCTGCACAAGCTTAACAGGCAGACAGTTAAAATTATTATTATAAAGTCACATACCTGTGCAGCTACAAATTCACAATTCCCATCAAAGTCATAAAATTTCTCATCAAATGTGATGTAATGACCACTTCCATAGATTGAACATGTAGCATAACACACTGCATCGGTACAGGTCCATCGTCCACGCAGACAAACACTGAAAATAAGCAATCAAAAGATGGATATCCAAAAATATTTGAATTCTTCTGAATCATATCAGTTTTATTTTCCAATTTTTTCAACACATAAACCAAAATAAGCAAATAATTTGAAAACGTCCAGCTGATGATTCATTAGGATTTGAACAGTTCAGGTTAAGTGCAGATTCTTAAAAACACTTTATTTTGCAGCAAATTACCTTGCGGCAAAAGGATGCGCACAGTCTCTTTAATAGGTTGCAGTGACTTTTCCAACAGTGTTTAACACTCAGAAAAAGAAAATCTGGCAAAAGCGTTATTGCTAAGCAGAATGTTTGCTTCTTGTGCTTACCATGTGTTACAGTTCACCTTGACTCGAGTCCCATGTGGGTAAACATCCTCATTGTGAATACATGAGCACCTTTCCTCAGGAACACAACCACCAGCCCCATCATCTAGAAGTCCATTGGGGCAAACACATCCTGAGATACACTCTGTCTGAAACTATTAAAACAACACAAATATATACCAATAAGCACTTCTCTAAAAACAAATTAAAATTAGCTTGAGTTTTTCGACAGTAGCAGTATATAGACTTTAAAGAGAAGGTATAGTGGTTGGGTCAATTTTATTTTAATACTAAGATGACATTTTTAAACTGTAGTTGTATATCTGTATTATGCTGTACGTTATGAATATATATTAATATATATGTTTTACCAATAGATATTGAAAATATGATAAAGAATTTATAGAGCTATGTGGGTCAGCTAAAAAAAGAAAGCGCAGCTGATTGCTTTGTGGCTGTTGTCTGATTTAAACTGTGGATTAAGGTGTCTGATAAGAGATGAGTCACAGCTGTGATGAGTTCTCTAACAGGCTTTTTTAGCATACTTGAAAACTAAAATAGCTAAACATTATTATTACAACATTGCTGGGAAACATTTCTTATTTATCTGTCTAAAAAAAAAGATAACATATTTATAAATTACACTTTATTTTCCTTAATACTGACCATAATAAATAAAGAAAATAAGTTTCCTTTAAATGTATCCTTCTCCAAAACATAAAAAACAAGTCACTTACATATTGGACACCAAGAGTCTTGCAGCTCCTATGGATGGGGGTTCCGGAAACACTTTTATGTTCATTACAGTCATAATAGACTTTTCCTTTAGGGCAAGCTGTAAAGAAACATTATATGAGCCTTATTTCTAAAATATCTGGACTAATTTAATATAATTTGGTCATACAGAGTGTCTAAGCACGTTCTGTTCATTACAAATGACTTAATTAGATTATGATATATGTATGTGTACAATCTGCAATTAAAAAGGACTGACTAAAAGAATAAGTAGTATATGTCCTTACCTTCGGGGGCATGTGTAATGCAAATTAGTTTTCCATTATGGCAAGTACTAGTTGAAAAAGAAAGAAAACAGAGAAATACATAATTAGCAATTATGTTCATAGTCAATTATATCCATATCTAGTCTTTACATCCTGTATGCTTTCCTAGATATCAGCAATCAAATTACTACATTAAGGAACAATAATTGTAAATGTATGCAGTTATACAATCATAACATCAGCTTGCAATAGTTGTATACAAGCTGGAATACATGACTATAAATTTAAATTAGGATATGTTTGGGCTATGTACAAGCATTTCTGGATGTACAATAAGCTTCAGCACATAGAGATTATTAACATGGTTCCACACACTTTGCTAAAATGAGGAATAAACCCTTGTGTTTTGGATTTGCAAATATCACCTTTACTTTATTATAACAGAAATTGTTATTTATCGCAAATGACACTGATGTTATTAGCAGATGATCAATATGTGTACCAACAACTAAAACCACTAATGTAGTCCCATGGCCAATTTAAATCTGTCAACAAAATGTTTTAGCTAATTCTATACTGTAATTGACTTTAAAAATATGTAAAATTATAGTTTATAAATTACAAGTAATTGAACTACCAAAATTCAGAATAGTGCAGCCCTGTATGTGTAAACTATGTCTATCAAAATAATTGGTGGATTTTATTATTTATAATAAATACAATACAATATTTGTATTTCATATCCTATAGCTGGTTGTTATACAGATAATTTATCTTTCTTTCTTTCTTTCTTTCTTTCTTCCTTTCTTTCCATACATTTGAAAGCCTTTTGCTATATTTGTTTACTATAAAAACCTGCAAGTAATCAAGTGAGTTGATAACTTCCTGTACTCTCTGCCTGTTCTGCAGTAATATCACTTATGTTGTTCCCAGTTACCTCTGTGAACTACAGAACGCCTCTAATCTTTATTATGGAGAAGAGGAGAGAGGAAGTGTTCACCCTCATTGTCATCCTCTGACACTTCATGTGTGAGGGTGACAATGTTGCCCCTCCAAAGTTGAGGTGCAGCAAATAAGAGTTGTCCCCCTAGGAAAATAAGTGTATTACTGGCAGGTAAGAATAGGGAGAAAAGACTGAAAAAAAGAAAACTAACACAACCACCACATCTAAGGAGTGGTGTGCTGCAATATATTAAAATTTTCTATTACATGTATGACAGTATTCATTAGCTATCTGTAGAACAATGGTATATTGTAACCTACAGCTACTGATTGCAAATCATCTTTCCTTATGTTTCCCTCAGTGAGCTACAAACATCTGATTTCTGATTGGTTGCCACAACTTTATGGCAGCCATTAGATTTTTAGAGCTTTACTTACCAACGCTCATCTTGTTTGTAGATTACATCCAATGGGTTCAAGTATGAGCCATGGTAGTAGCATGAGCACTGAGATATAGATACACACTGGTCCTTCTCATTTAGAAACTCTCCATCTGAACAGCCACAGCCATCAACTGGAGTGAACCCACTGGCACAAGCTTTCTCACCCTCTGCCAGGGAACGACAGGTTGGCTGGCATGTGGTCAGGTTATATAGATAGATTTGAGAAGATGGACAAGAGGAGATGTCCTTGTCTGCAATAGGGGAATTGCATAATGTTACTTCAGCATACTTACTTTACTTTACATTAGACATTCATATATAGAGATGATATACATGTACTTAAGATGTAATGTAGAACACTAGGGCTAATAATTAACTGGGTTTGGTTTGCAAACAGTTCTCCAATGTTGGCAAACTTTGCTGTGAATCCCATTGAAGTCTATGGGGCACTAATCTTGTTATTAAATTCTGGCCATGTGTAGGGTTAATAAGCAAGCCATTGCCAAATAAAAGTCATAGTAAGCTTGTCACTGCAATGGGGAACATGTACCAATGACAAAATCTCCAACACACACCGTGACAATATGGCTGCTGTGAGCACATCATTTTTTAAAAAGGATGCTGGGTTGTCCATCCCTTCTAATTATTGGCTCTTGTAACTCAGCTGATCAGGGACAAAGGCTATGCACTGCATTGGGTATGGTTCCTTATATCAGGTGGCAAACCTGACGATTTTGTGAACTTCGGGAATCTCAAGAATTTTATTGCGAACCCGTGTTAGTAGGAAACCCGAACCTCATTCCTAGACATACAGTAATTGGATTGCTTTTTGGTCCTGGTAGAGTACTGACCATTGCAACAAAACCAAAATTGTTTTGTAGCCCAGTCATTTAAGTAGTACTACTTATAACACAATAATGGAAATCAAGAAATGGCTAACATACCAAAAGTTAAAAGGTTGTGTTTTAAACATACTCTATAAAGTATTGCAAAATCTTTAGGAATTATAAATAGTAAGGTACACAAAAGTGTTAATATTTTGTATGCCAAGCTAAAAGCTCCTGTCACAGTTAGTCTATTAAAGTAAAATTATTTGCTAGCAGTGCTTACCACAAATGCCATTCCTCCATCCCCACAAGATGATCCCTTTGGCAGCGCAGGCCCTGACATAGGAGGAGAGTGCAGCGCACATACACTTCTCGCTGTCTTTACAGTTACAAGAGTCATAACGACACCTCTGTGCAAAGTGGAAACAAAAATGATGTGTTATATGTACAAGCATGTGCTTGTAATGTGCTCAAAATTGCACAATGCCATTTTATTTTTAAATAAAGTCTGACTCTAAGACAGTTAGCTATTTAATAAACATAATTAATCCACAGTTATTTTAAAGAGAAATATGGAAGTTATATGTAGCATCCCTCGTACATGAATAGACTCCACAAAGTGTATTTTGGTTTGTTACAACAATAACTAAAACATAGTTAAAGCCACTTCTATTTTAAAGGGTCTGTTTATCAATGTGTATTTTTGTTCACCCACCATTCACTAAATTTTCACCAAATAACCAAACATTATTCTAATTGAATTTTAGGTGAAAAAATGTGTGAAATGTGGGATAAAGTTGTAACAGATCCAGCAGACTTACCTCTCCGGCGTCCCGCACACAGAGGCTAGCTCCGCCCATTGTCTGCTGATGTCACACTGCTCCGCCCTCCTCTTCGACTTGAGCCGCAATCTTCAATTGTCCTGCGTTCTTGCAATGATCATAGACGCCGGACAAGCTCTGCCTGCCACCTCTCACCGTCCTGATTAGGGGCACTTCCCTGGGGACATTCCCACTTCCCCTCTGGACTGCACCACCATGTGCAATCCTGATTAAAGTGGCACTTCCCTGGGGATATCTCCCTTTGGACTGCAAGTTAATGGGAAATATCCCATCTCATTATGAACTATTCAGCTCACCTTGATTACAGCTCCTAACCTGCCTACTGGTCAAACCTGCACTGCTTGATACAACAATCCTACAATTCCTATACTACTAACCGCCTGCTATCTGCTGTGGCAACCAACCCTCATGGAAGTCAGTAATTCCTAGAGCAAGGATCCTGAGTTTCTGATGAAGTAACACCTGCCAACCTGACACTACGTATACGCAACAGAACAGCAAGTATCTTTTTGTTTATAAAAGCTGATATTCTTTAACCAGTTGACATCCGCGGTGTTAAACCCCCTTCCCATCCAGGCCATTTTTCAGTATTCAGCGCTGCGGTACTTTAACTGACATTTATTCCGTCATGCAGCGCTGTACTGAAATGAATTTTATACCCTTTTTTGGGGACAGATAGAGCTTTCTTTTGGTGGTATTTATTCACCACTGGGGGTTTTATTTTTTTACTATATTAAGGAAAAATTACCGAAATTTTAAAAAAAAAAAAAGTTTCCCCTATATTAAATGATAAAACATTTATTATTACCCAATTTTTTGGTAAAATATAAAAGATGGGGTCACGTCGGGTAAAAAGACACTAAACATGTCAAGCCTTAAAATTGCGTGCGCGCGCGAAACCTCAAAAAACGATAATACCCAAAATTGGCCCTAGGCGACGCTTTAAAAGCTGTTACCGCTCATCAGTTTAGTGTTATCAGTGATTGATGGCCCTAAAATGATTGCTCTCACTGCGACGTTCGCGGCGATATGTAACATGTGTAGCGCAATTGTAATTTTTGCGCGCTGGGGCACCGGACGCGTATTTACGTTTATAGGCGCGTAAACGTGGGGGTGGGGGAGTTAAACATTTTGGGGGGGTTTTTTCCCCTTTTTTTATATGTGGCTTTTATTTTATTTTATTTTTTTATGTGTTACTTTTCTTTTTTTTTATTTATATTTTTTTTTTTGCACTTATTGTTATTGCTATTATATAGGGGGATAACAACCCCCTATATAATAGCAAAGGCACACTGACAGGTCCTCTTTATGGAGATATTAGGGGTCTCTAGGACCCCTAATATCACCTATGGACCCCAAAAGAAGCTGATAAAGCAGAGATCTGCTTTATCAGCTTCTTCTCTCTCCAGATGACTGACAGGTGAATGCGGAAGTGATGTAACACACATCACTTCTGCATTCACAGCCCGGACGGGGATCAGCAAGGAGCTGATCTCCCGTCCTCCTCCTCCTGACGCCCTCGGAGCCGGTCCCGGGATCCAAGATGGGGCAGCGGATCCCGGGAATCAAGGTGAGGAGTCAGGGGGGGTGAAAAAAAAACGCGAACGAGCACATATAGGCGATCGGCGGGCTACGGCAACCCGCAGATGCAGCAGTGCCGTCCGTCCGTTTTTCTACTACGGGCGGACGGCAAGAGGTTAAAAGAATATCAAACTATTGACTTGTACCTTTGTAATGTGAAGTAACATTACGAGATATTACACTGTGTAAAGTACAACGGACAGTACATTCTATTGATTGATTTTTTGACTCTGTGGAAAAAGGAAATTTCAACACGAGATTAAATTCTGTTACTATGAAGTAAAAGTGTAAATAGAGCTTGCATAAAGTGACTTTTAACTTGTTGCAGTGACATCCGCAGCTGAGCTCCATATACTATCATAAGAGGTATTACAAAAGTTGTGTAAACCTTGGCTGAAAAAAAGTGATAAATAGACCCTAAGTACTATTTTTTTTTTAAGCTTGACTTATTTATCCTGTGGCATGTAGTGTCAGTGCCTTTTAATATATATATAAATATATTTTATTTATTTATTACTATTAAATAAATGTATATTTTTAATAAAAGTGTATCTAAACCCAAGAACACATTGCAGCTTACTGGTCCCTAACTGCATTAGATTTCTTTTTCAAACTGTTTTGTCACAATTATCATCCCAGGGAGACACTGCTCAACCACTATACTGTACATATGGAGCAGCATTCTCATCCCAGCACAGGAAGTGTGTTAGGACTATAGACTGCTATTCCCTCTCCTTATCTCTATAACATAGAGTGAAGGTGCCCAGTATTTCACAGAAGTTGATTAACAATGTTTGAGATATTAGTGCAGCATTGTCAGTTCAGTATAGAAGGTTAGAAGTTCACAGGATTTCAACAGGTGCATACACTTTAGTTAAAATACTCTGATCTTCCTTATGTTTGATTAATCATTTACTACACCCAGAAGCACAATTGCTCTTTGAACCCATTAAAACTACCAAGAATGTGCCTGGCACATCACAGGTGACTGCTGTTATTCTTCTGGTATCTTCTTGTAAAGTTCTTACCTCTGGCATTCCAAGTACATACTAATGGGCTGTTTATTGAAGAAGACACTCTGTCACCTACTGAGTTTTATATCTGTTGTAAAGTCTTTAACTCAGTATATCACTTTTGCCAAATACTATACACTTTGTCAAATGTATATACTATACATGTACTTAACACTAAATAGGTGTCATATTTTCAGAAGTGATTCCAAAGGCGGAATATTTCATCACAGGTAAATGCACACTATACAATACTCACCTTTGCATACCAAGTCGGGTCTACAGCTGAATGGCATTTAGCAAAAGGAGTCTCATCTTTTTCCAGCAAAGAGCACCAATAGTCTGCATAGTTTTCTAGAAAGAATCAAGCAATGTGATTATTGTATGCATGAGAGCAACATGTTAAAATGTAACTAAGTAAAGAAAAACCTTTACTGGGTAAAATGGCTAGACATGTTTACTGCATGTGCTGTTTTCTTACTGAATGAAGGATTGTTTTTTGCTCTTATAATACCTTCAGGAAATATCAATTCCTGATTTACAAGTGGCTTCATGGATACATGGATAAATATAACCTTACCATTATTTCCAAAAACACTAGAAATCTTGAACTGATATCATTTACAAAAGAATAGAAACAAATGCCTGCTGTGGAGGCTCATTATACAGACCTTTCTATGAATGTTAGAGACATGGGAAATCCATTATATGAAATATTTTTCAGTTTTATTAAAAAGGATTATAGATTTTATAGGGCAAAAAGGTAAAATCTGTGGTATCGGTTGACCAGTGCAGCAACATGTTAACCTGTCTGGGCTTATCAGGTCCCCTGATGGTCGAAACCCCTTGGCTAGATTACACAAATACGGCTGCATTCACACAAAAGTGTAAGGACAGGTTCACACCATTTTCCAGACCAGATCTGGACCAGTGCATTGCCTTTTGCCACGTTTTGCCACGTTTTTACCGTGTTTTACTGATTTTGCCGCATTCCGGAGCTGCTGTTTTTTTTTTTTTCTTTTTTAGCTTACAATGGGCTTTCAGGTGCATTCCAGTGCATTTGCATGCATTTGTATGTGTTTTTCATGCATTTCCGTGCATTCCAGACCAGACAGAATGAGACATGCAGTATTTTTCTGGGCTGGTCTGGAACAGACTGCGCTGGTGTGAAATAGCAAATGCATACATCAGGATGCATTTTGGGTCCGGAAAAAATCTGGTCTGGTCTGGAGATGATCTGGATGTGGTGTGAATAAGCCCTAAGTGTAGCCAGGCTTTTTACAGCCTTTTTTGTACATGCATGTATATGTGTTTTCAAGTGTTATCATGTACTATTTGTAGTACAGAAGCATAATTGAGCCTTTTATTTTAGAGTTTTAAATAGGGGAGCCTGACAAATGTGTGTAAAGGTGCCCATACACCTTACGACCATCGCAAGACTAAATAAATAAAGAGCAATATTTACTCCTTTTGCAGTATACTACATTTTGAGCTGTCATTTCATGTATTAATTATGATTAATGGAGATCTTTTTTTAAATGCACACTATAGACTGCATGGTATTCTACCTAATTATTCTTTAACCTTGAGAACAGGTTAATTACTTCCATTCAATAGTTGTTTTCTTTAGCGATGGTTGGATATATAAACAGGTAAAAATTTAGGATCTTAGAACTTAAAAAAGGAGAACCCTGTGATAAAAAAATAACCTTTTTAGTGAATGGTCGTGGTGATCACTCTTTGGGAATGCGTGGGCATCAGTTGGTTTTCTGTTGCTCTAAATCCATACCTAGCACTGCAGAATGGATATTGGATAGTAGCTATATAAAAAATAGTGTCTTACTGTTCTCAATGCTGAGGCTGCAGGGATCATCCAGCAGGTCTGACACATCATGGCAGTTGGGTTGGGCCTTCCAAGTGTTGGCAAAGGCTGATGCTGTTGCTTCAACTAGACCACCCGATGTTTTAAAATCATCTGCCTCCTTATAATTAAAGTTTCCACAAAGACCTGCAAAACATTTTTACATTTCTTATTGTGTTTCCTGGTATCACAACATTGCAATAAATATCTCTTTCCACCCACGTTCAATGCAAAGATAATGAATGCTATGTAAATGTTCATGCATTTAACAGTCCCACTGATAAATCTTTGAATTATGCTTTGGAAGTCCTCTTGGTCCAATCAAGAGTCAGTCTGTACTTGGTGATGAATGTATCTTAACATGTATGTAAACATTAAATCTATATTTCAGTATATTGGTTATCATGCCCCACTACATACAATTTTTGTAATGGAAAATGTTTTTTTATGAATCTTTTGGAAATATTATTACCTTGAGATACTGCAAGTAACATAACTTCCTATTGCACGTTGACAACTCTAAACCACTGCCCTAAAATTGGGAGCTTGCTGTGTAGGCTCCTTCATTTGTTTGTTGGACTGCCTATCTGATCATCCTGATAGGAATACAAATTGCCAACTGAAGGAGTTCTCATGACAGGCTCACAGTGCTGCTACCAACAGATTCACAAAAAAACAATTTGCTTTAAGCTATATACAGTATATACAGTATAGTTGTTACACATGGGATAATATAAATATTGTACCGTACAATATGGTCATGTGTAGGTATCATGTACATAGGTGACAGGTTCCCTTTAACTGACCTTGAAGTCGTCCCCTGGCAGATTTCTCCCTAGTGATGTATAGTTGCATCATTGGCTGCAGCTGAATCTGCATCTGAAGGCCAAAGGTAGCTTGAACAACAATGTAAGGACTAGAGGGCTGCATGATGGAGAAGCTAGCTGTAAAAGAGAACAAAAGGATACTGAGAATTAACCATGCTGGACTGTACTTCTTTCAGTTGACTCTCTGGTAATATATAGTATACTTTCTGTGTAAATAAACAGTTGGTGTTGCTTGTCTTACATATATTTATGTGTTTCTGTGTAAAATCTAGGTTCCCATGTTCACGTAAACAGAAAACTGCTTGAATTCCATTTCCCTTTTTACACATTTGAAATTACCTTATCTTTATTGTATCCTTGGTAAAGGATTTGTTTTCTTGTTTGGCCATTTTTATGATTTATACCTATATTCCACGGTTCAGCCAGGGAGATGCCTGTATTCATATCTCCCAAATTTAAGAGATGGGAAAGAAGGACACCTTAAGCATGTAGGCAAACACACCCCTGCCATGTCCCTAGTTATGGCAGGCCATAACGAATTATCACACAAAACAAGGATTGGTTATTTGGCTTTTCACCACTTCCTATTTTAATTATGCATTTTAAATATGTAAATATTCTATGACATTTTTATGCAGATCTGTACATCAGAACAAAAAGAGGAACAACTAAAGAGAAAAGAAAGACAGAGGGATTTGGTTCCAAAAGTGAAATAGTCCTTCCGAACGAGGAACAGTTGGGGGCTATACATGCTGTACTACTTCCTAATTTAGTTTTACTACTTTTAGTAGCAACCTTCTGTCCATTGGACAGAGGTGATAGCACTGAACAATGTAGAATGAGCAGGCTGGAGGCAGAGAGGTGGCATGGAAAGCATTGCTAGGCTAAAAAAAAAACTGTCTGTTGTCTGGCTATGCAGTGTGGCAGAGGTATTTAAAGCACATGAAACACTGAACAGAATTATAAATTATTTAGAAGGTAATAAACAGTAAATATACTGTTGTTATTGCATTATACATTGTCTTGTGATATTACCTGTGACATGCGGCAGTGTTACTTTTAGTTCATTCAGTAGAACTGTGCCATCAGCCTTGAAGCTCACCACCTAGATCAAGGAATGAATATTATAGTTACTTTGTTCATTAGTGTCACTAGAAGGTTATCCTTAGGACATCTCTAGCTAAAATGATATTTTACCTTTTGCATGGTGGCCCACCAGTTAAATCTATCAGCTACATATGCAGCAAGACATACCTACCAGAACTGCCATCTCCACACGGATAATGCAGCTGTTACAGAGACAAATTATGGTGTTACGGTCACTCACATTATCTTATCCCCATGTGTGTACCACAATGAACAGCACCGCATGCTATTTGCAATGGTGCGATGTGATGCCATTTATTCCGAATGACACACCAACGTAGGTGAAGTGCACCACAGTGTGTAAAATGAGGTGCTGCCAAAAATGTTCAGGTCCGATTTCTGGGCTGAGAGTTTTATTTAGCATTCATGTTGCTGGCAAGCAGGGATGAGCTCAGGTATGGACCAAAACCCCTCCCGAACATAGAAGGAAGCTCCTTCCATGCCACCCACACAGCTGCTGCCAGGAAATTCTCCACCCGCAGCTTGATGTAAACAAAGGGGTGGGATGCAGCGACATCACTGACCTTATATGGCTACATGCCTATATTTGGTAAATTACATTGACCTAATATGGCTATGTGGCCTCTGTGGCCATATTAGGTAAATGACAGCAGCACAAGCATCCCCGTTTTGATTACGTACAGCTGTGTGTGGGGGGGGGGAGCCTGTACTACAGCTGTTTGGGTGGAAGTGGCCATGGCGTTTGGAGGAGATCAGACCTGGTCTGAAGCCATGAGTGACAGGATCACTTGTGTGACATTATACCTTAATTAATCCTCCAAAACATCAAATATGCAAACACTAGATAATCCATTTTCAGGGAATATTTCTGTTAGAGTCTCCAGAGGGTGACATTTTTCAGTTTAATTTTTGGCCTTATAAATATAATTTTGACAATGATCATTTCTGATGGTGTTGGGAGCAAACATCAGGTTCCCAAAATTATTTTTATTTTTTCTTGAAATCATAAGAGATCTTTATGAATGGTTGTTTTTACAACGTTGGGATTATCAAAATTACCTGATATACTTACATTTTTCAGGTTATCTGTGAGGAGTGTAATGGACTTGAGACAGGTTTCTCTTGCCAATGAACTGCAAGGAGTCATCTCCCCTAGGATAACATGTGTTTCATTTCCATAACCCTGCAACAGTAGCAAGAAACAACTTATTAATAATTATCTGTTCAGAAACAATTGTTTAACATTATTCTATATACAAAGCATATATGCAAAGGAACATGCAATCAGTGGAGTAGCAATAGCCCAAGGAACCCTCGGCGGCTGCTATGGGGCCTGGGATAGGAGAGGAGGGGGGCCCATTAAGGAGACTGTCACTGATGTCTTAGCAGTCTAGATATACTGCCCTCTGAACTTCTGCTACAGTCTGAAATTGACCCTGTATGCCTAATGCAGTAAAAAAAAAATCCCAGATAATTAAAACCTTATAGGACAGCTGAGGTTTGTAAAAAAAAGTTCTAAAAAAGGCGTAGAGAAGCTAAAGTTTAAAGAAGTAGGGTTATACATTAATTGTGTGCAGGAGCATTAATATATACTTTATATAAAGTTAATATCTTTTTTTATACTTATATTTTATATAATTTTGTATAAAATTGTATCTAAGAAACTGGTCTCTAGTACTCTGGCAATGCTGACAGCTCTTCTGCTGCTAGTCCTTGATTCAAGCATACTTTATTTTAAGATCATTGACATGTATTGTGAAAGTTAACACTGCTAGGGTTTACAGTGAGTTAACCAAACTTTTCTGTGGGCCTTCATAATTCCATAGTTACAATAAGGCCCCCGTCAGACTATAGCATTGTGAAACATTGCATTAATGCACATTAATGTGCATTGTGTTAAGACAGCCCATACATTTTGAAGCACACTTTGAAGCAGGTTTGTGTGTTGTGCAGTGACGTGTGGTACCTCTTGCGGGGGGTGAGGACTTCCCCAGCCCCGCCCCCGGCTGACCGAAGCCCCTCTCCGTCGGTGAAGATCTGCCCCCATTGGCCGAAGCCAAACTCGCCCCCAAGCTAGTGTAAAGGAGGAAGGGAGGAGACAGGGAGGAGCCTTCCCGTCCCTCACTTGCTCCTCACCGCTGAGGCTCCGTGACAGGTTACACAGCTGGGAGGAATTTCCCTTCTGTGTAACCTGTTGGATGCCGATCTCAATGGAGAAAAAGCTCATGTCTGAAGCTGACAGCTTTTTCCTCCATAAGTCTAGGTGAGGCTCTGCCTCATCTGCCTCCCCTGACCGCACGTCCCTGGTGTTGTGGTGCCATTTAGAATCAATGGCACTGAAATACATCTCACAAAGAGGCTTGCGTGTTCAAAGCTAGCTAGAGTTGTGCTAACCAAAGACATTTTAGCCAGAGTTATACTTGTAAGTTAGAGTTGCTATTTAATTAGATTGCTGAGCCTGTTTTCAGCCTGTCTCACATATGGTCATGCATTCTTTTGTATGTTCCTCTCCATTCTCAGGTGCCTTATCTCACTTTGTCTTATCTCACTGAATTCCATTCCCATGCTAGGATATTCCTTTTTGTTTGTTATAAGCTACACACCTTCTTCTAATAAACAGGAACCTTTTTTGTTTTCTCAGAGTGAAGTGTTCTCCATGCATGTGCATTAATCTGGAATTGTCAACAGATTATTGGCTTTAACGTTTGCATTACCAGGTATTGCATCAATACTCAGTAAAACAAACATTTTACCGCACAATACTGCAAAACATAGGTGTGTAGCTGGGCAGAGATGTATGAACACTGAATCATAACATGGCATGCCACTAAAAACATAAAATGGGTTTTGAGCAAACACTCAGCTTTCTGGCAAGCGTTTCCATTATTGCAATCAAGTATATCTAAAACCAAAACTCCTTTAAACACAGTGGGGAAGAGGTAGCAAACCTGTTAGGTTTTTATTGCCAATTAACAAGAGCAGAATGCTTAAAGTCCAGATTTAATGTTATTCAGATTCTTGTATCATTAAATTCACATGCATTTAGGGGATTCAAAGGGCCTTCCTTCATCAGGGCATGGTAATGTTGAACAAAGTGTGTATTGGATTGAAAGAATTGGAGGTATCCTGAGGGGTAATTAGTATGATGGCTGCAGATGTCAGTTAAGTGTCAGCTTTTTATATTATAAAATATTTTTTTTAAATGATTTTGGAATTCATATGTACACCCAGCCCCTGCTTGAGCAAAGAGCTAACCTTTGTCCATCGCTCCTGGGAGAGTTACGTAAGGATAATCATTCCCTCCACATTTCTTAAAATCTAACTGTAAATACCTACTGCTTTAGGAGATCCAGCACCCTGCACCTTTCTTCTATTGTCAGAGGTTTTTAATGCTGCATGGCCACATTAGAGAGATTCACCCTCTGCATTTGTATACTGCCCATAAGGTGCTTTGTTTTGTTGAAGTTTATGAACAGATGACTGGTTCACTTTAAGCATTTGCTGAAATACAGTGTGCACCTTTCACCTAAACTTTATTTTCATACTGAGTCATGCTTCAAATATACTTTTGTTGATTGATGGAGATCATAGATGTGCGTCACAATGGTATATTATATATTATTCCTGACTATATTATGTATTCTTATGCTTGCACTTGTTGTAAAAAGTGCCTTTGTGTTATGGCAATGTGTTACACCCAGGTACCTCTATATATCACTCTATTTATTTATCCTTTAAATACATTATTTGTAACACTTACCTTTCACCTTTTTTATTTCTTGTTTCATTGAATTACTTTATGTCAATGAGTTAAAATTAATTTGAGAATGTTACACAGTAACACCCTAATCCCTTTCTCTTAAAAATTGCTAGGAATTTTTTCATTTATTTTGCTAAGCAATACCTACAGTTGTAAAAAAAAACAGCTTCAGCGTGTCACTGTGATCTTGGTTTGACTACTCAGTAAGTCATTGATGCAAAGTAATCATCCAGCCAGTAAAGTGGGACATGTGATATGCACATACGCGTTCCAGGCCATTAACAAAGAGGTAGGGAAGGAATAAACAGATGTTTCTGCTAAGAAAATGCTATCTCCTAGTAATTTTTAAACAATAAACTACAATTCTGCTTTCAATTGCATTTTTCAACTTCCCAACCAGCTGATTATCTATTTAAAAGAGAACTACAATGAAAAGTTTGTTATTTGATAAGTGTATGAGGTATAGAAATCCTTTTTTTTTACTTCACATGCCTTTCTTTACTTAGAAGTTTCTCCTTAGTTCCATGTGGACCGAGCCATCTAGCAAGGTGACTGTGATAAGGGTTAGGGAAAACAACAGCACTCACTGGAGTGCTTAAGCTTTTGCAGCAACAATATTATTATAGTTGCATCACAAGTATGAACTGTATAGAATTATTGGAATTATGGTATTTATAGTAAAAAATTGATCTAAACCTGTGGTTGAATTTACAGTTACGTTTAATTCAATGATGGCAACAATTTGTTCTTACTTTCCATTTCACCATCCAAATCTTTGCAGTGATCATTTGCGCATAATTTCTCATTATTCCTTGTGACTAAAAATGGTTGTGTGAGGTTTTTCATCATTTTATTAATTTTTTGCAATTGCTTGTATAAGATGGCAGCTCCCCAGTATACATTGTAATCTTTGGAAGTCAGATAATTGTCTTATAAATCTAACAGTTGCCAATCTATCTGCATTACCGTATGCCATATCCTATTTATTGTGCTTGAGATTTATAATTGTAATTAACATAAAGGGTTCAACAATGAGTAGTAAATATAAGTAAGCAAAAAGTCTCTTGCCTTAGACAGCACATAGTAGCAATCACCATGGAAGGTATAAGACTTCCCATCGAAGGTGTTGATATGGGCTCCTCCTTCAATGGAACAAGATCCAGGACAAGCACGGTCTGTGCAGTTCCATCTTCCTGAAATGCAGCGGCTGTAATAGAAATAAACTGAATGAAGCTTAGCTTTGGTACATCATTGCAATTATAATTTACTGAAGGTATACATGCATGTGATTTATCTTTCCAGTTTAGGTTACCATAGAGCTCAGTACTGTAACTGGATTATATCGTATATCCAACTAATCAGCTGACATATGCAGCTGGTAAACTGGAGCCTATATTGGGACCTCTACTCTATATTTCCCTGTTGAAATGTCTTCTCTGATACTCAATATCATATCATATACATTTTTTTATGAGTCAGAGAGAAGGCAGGCTCTAAGCATTCGCCATCAGCTATTCCTCAATATGCAATAAAGTCAACATGTTAGCCCAAGCTACAAATTGCTAGACCTGTAATCAGTTGCCCTGCCAGGACCTCCTGCCTGCCTTGAAGCTTTGTTTTATCTAACTGTAATCTGGACCTCCAGACTAAATGGTCTCGTAAGGGCTGAATCACTGCAATGTATTTCTACTTCTGAGTGTATTTCAGCATGAGCAATTAATGTCTGTATTGAATAGGCTTTCCTCTTGTAAAACAATGCAAGTAACCTTAAGATCCACCTTCTGGCCCATAAAGATAGTTCACGATATTAGTCTGCAATATTTTATATTTCAGATATACCTGTACACAGTGAGTGTGTGTGTGTGTGTATGTGTGTGGCCAGAGCCACACACATTGCAGAGTATATATACACTATATTACCAAAAGTATTGGAACACCACTCCAAATCTTTGGATTCAGGTGTTTCGTGAAATGTCCTTGCTACTAAATATTCCACGGTCAACTGTTAGTGGTTTTATAGCAAAGTGGAAGCAACTGGGAACAACAGAAACTCAGCCATGAAGTAGTATGCCACATAAAATGACAGAGTGGGGTCAGCGCATGCTGAAGTGCACAGTGCGCAGAAATCACCAACTATCTGCAGAGTCAATAGCTACAGACCTCCAAACTTCATGTGGCCTTCAGATTGGCACAACAACAGTGCGTCGAGAGCTTCATGGACTGGGTTTCCATGGCCGAGCAGCTGCATCCAAGCCTTACATTACCAAGTGCAATGCAAAGTGTACTTAATGCAAAAGAAAAAGTTTCCTAACTAGAGGAGAGCTGGTCATGTCTTTTTTTACAGGTCATGTGTCTAGGCTCTTCTCTCAGCATTTTTTGTTTTGTTTACTACACTCATTAATTTTTATTGCACTACTCTGGCTTCAGACTCCTGAAGCAGGCAGAGTACAATGCACATTCGTAAAGTCCACCAGTGTTCTTGCTAACACTTAAAAATCTAAGAAAGCACCTTACCTTAAAAGATCATCTCTTGACCCCACCCAGCACAGTTCCTTTATTAAATTCAATATGTAAATAAAGTCCTTCCCACCAATAAGATAGTTTATACTTACCTCTCTTTCTGCCAGTGCCGCTCATCTCTGTTGTAATGAATCATCAGAATCTGACACTTTTAGGTCCTTGGTTCCATGCTGTGCTCTGAGGTCCCAGGGCACAAAAATGATGTAGGCCTAGGGGTGGCAAATGAAACTACTGAGCACAGCAGGGAATAAGGAAGCTAATACTACCAGAAATGTCCGTTTTTGGAGATTCTTTAGATGACTTTTTTCTTCATTACAACAGAGATCATTGGCGTGGGCATCGGGAGGGGTGAGTATAAATTATCTTCTTTGCAGGGAGGATTTTATTTTGCATATTTCTTTTAGGGACAGAGCCGTTTTAATGATATGGCCTAAAAGCAAAACATACACAGTTCCAAAAGTTGAATTGGGTATCAGAAAGTATTTAATTGTATACAAATATATTCAATTGATAAAATATTCAAATAGGAGAAACAGAAAAACAAACTCTCAGCACTTTCAGATGACAGATGACAAGATGTCTTATAGGCATGTAAGTTTAATTTTGTTCCAAATTGAAATTTGGATGTATATATATATAGGTGTCCCAAAAGTATTGGGACACCCCTCCAAATCTTTGGATTCAGGTGGCCACAGGTGTATAAAATCAAGCACCTAGGCATGCAGACTGCTTCTACAAACATTTGTGAAAGAATGGGTTGCTCTCAAGAGCTCAGTGAATTCAAGCGTGGCACCGTGATAGGTTGCCACCTGTGCAATGAGTCCATCTGTGAAATTTCCTTGCTACTAAATATTCCACGGTCAACTGTCAGTGGTATTATAACAAAGTGGAAGCAACTGGGAACAACAGCAACTCAGCCACAAAGTGGTAGGCCATTTAAAATGACAGAGTGAGGTCAGCGCATGCTGAAGCGCACAGAGCACAGAAGTTGCCAACTGTCTGCAGAGTCAATCGCTACAGACCTCCAAGCGTCCTGTGGTGTACTCTGGAGTGGCAAATCACGCTTCTCTGTCTGGTAATCTGATGGATGTGTCTGGGTTTGGTGGTTGCCAGGAGAATGGTACTTGCTTGACTGCATTGTGCCAAGTGCAAAGTTTGGTGGAGGGGGGATTATGGTGTGGGGTTGTTTTTCAGGGGTTGGGCTTCGCCCCTTAGTTCCAGTGAAGGAAAATCTTAAGGCATCAGCATACCAAGACATTTTGGACAATTTCATGCTCCCAACTTTGTGGGAACAGTTTGGGGATAGCCCCTTCCTGTTTCAACATGACTGCGCACCAGTGCACAAAGCAAGGTCCATAAAGACATGGATGAGCGAGTTTGGGGTGGAGGAACTTGACTGGCCTGCACAGAGTCCTGACCTCAACCCGATAGAATACCTTTGGGATGATTTAGAGTGGAGACTGTTAGCCAGGCCATCTCGTCCAACATCAGTACCTGACCTCACAAATGCGCTTCTGGAAGAATGGTCAAACATTCCCTTAGACACACCCTATACCATGTGGAAATCCTTCCCAGAAGATTTTAAGCTGGCAAAGGGTCAGCCAACTCAATATTGAACCCTATTGACTAAGGCTGGGATGCCATTACACGTTCATGTGCGTGTAAAGGTAGACATTTAGAATAATTTCTCCTGGAGCATACAGAGTCCCTCTGTGTTTACAGTGACATTCACTCACTGCAACACAGCCTTTATCAGTGTGGTCATCCAGTACAGTGCCTGAAAACAAGGGAAAAAAGTAATTTATCCTAAATGATGGGTCCCACCAAATAATAATTACAATAATTATTGTTGTTATTGTTTATATAATTATTACAAATCTAATATACAGTACAGTAGAATGGCAATGATAATTTTGGCAATGATAATTTTGCAGGGAGATAAATAAATGATTTGACAGGGGGGGGTGTGGCATTCCTTTTAATATTTAAGTTATTATGTAAACTGTGTTCAAATATATAAGTATATTGTACGGAGTTAGTAAACTTGTAGTTTGCATAGAGTATGGAAAAGGTACATTTCTGAGTTTTTATTTATGACTGTGATCCCAGTTGGCTGTATTTTCCCTTGTGATGTCCATTCAAGAAATGGAGGCGCAGTCATCAGGACAAGTAAGCATGGACAGCAATCAAAAGAATTGTCAGAACCCTTAGGGTTAGGACAAGATTTAGGCTAGTGTCATAACAAGGGTTACCATTTCTGGTATATTGGTTTGAGGCAAAAAGTAAGAAAAGTATTCACATTTTTTTTTTCTCAGGTGAAACCAGGCAGTTACAATCTAAAAATCAACACAAGATGTAAGATTACTACCTACTATCTACTAAAAACATCGGCATTGATCAAATTATTTTTCTAGTCTTTAATATCATAGAAGGAGGTGAAAACCTCCCAAGCGCACTAAAAATTAAGGAGAAATCTGCCAAGAATAGACAAAGACAGAAATACGAGAGGTTCTAATTTGCCCCCATCTGAAAAAAAAATGGTTAGACTGAAGGTGGCTAGGGATTGAGGTACTTAGAGGGGAAATAAAATAAGATTATGTTTTGGACTAAGTTAGGGCTATTTTTAGGACAGATTTTAGGGTTAGGGCTAGATTTAGAGCTAGTGTCATAACAAGGGTTACCATTTCTGGTATATTGGTTTGAGGCAAAAAGTAAAAAAAAAAGTATTCACATTTACAACTTTTTTCTCTTAACAGGTGAAACCAGGAAGTTACAATCTAAAAATCAACACAAGATGTAAGATTACTTTCTACTATCTACTAAAAAAATGTCAACATTTAAATGGATATCATGAGCGGTATGAAATATATTTCTATATGAACCCATATGAATATACAGAGTTGGTAAACTTGTAGTTTGCATACAGTATGGAAAAGGTACAAGTTTTTATTTATGACTGTGATCCCCATTGGGGGTATTTTCTCTTGTGATGTCCATACAAGAATGAGGTGCAGTCATCAGGACAAGGAAGCATGGACAGAAATCAAAAGAATTGTCAGAACCCTTTACCACTCCATTATAAATGTATTTGTGGTATTTTCTCTGTTGGAGAAATTTCCCAATAAAAAACTGATAGAGGCTCCACTGTACCTCCCTGCTCAACCCACACACAAAACTCAAAATAGACTGGAGTTGGGCTTCATCCTTTTTTGCCCAGTTAGCATCTTACAATAGAGCCAAGAACACGTTGGCCAACATATTAATATGGCTCTTTATTTCAACTTTTTGAAAAGACTAGATTAAAACACCATCAGCATTGATCAAATTATTTTTCTAGTCTTTAATATAATAGAAGGAGGTGAAAACCTCCCAGGCCTCTATGTAACAAGTGCACTGAAAATGAAGGAGAAAACTGGCCAGAATAGACATAGACAGAAATACGAGAGGTTCTAATTTGCCCCATCTGAAAAACAAATGGTTAGACTGAAGTTGGCTAGGGATTGAGGTACTTAGAGGGGAGATAAAATAAGATTATGTTTTGGACTAAGTTAGGGCTATCTTTAGGACAGATTTTAGGGTTAGGACTAGATTTAGGGCTAGTGTCATAACAAAGGTTACCATTTCTGCTATATTGGTTTGAGGCAAAAAGAAAAAAAATTATTCACATTTATTTGTTTTCTCTTAACAGGTGAAACCAGGAAGTTACAATCTAAAAATCAACACAGCATGTAAAATTACTATCTACTAAAAACATGTCAGCATTCAAATGGATATCATGAATGGTATGAAAGATATTTCCATATGAACCCACACATTCCACATGGTATTGTTAAGAGGTAAGCAGAAGGTTTGTTTGGTTAGTATATTAAGCTCATTTAAGTCACCTTCAGGACAGAAGCAGCCATCCATATAGTGCTCCTCGCACAGGCTGTGTATCTCTAGGTGGGAGCAGGAGTTCTTGCAAGGGGAGGCACTCTCTTGATAAATCATATTGGCAGGACATTGCTTTGCTGCAAAATGAACAAAAAAAATGTTATATTATCCAGTCAGAAATAAGGTATACTGTGTAGGTCACAGGTTGTGAATTACCATTCTAATAATCTCTATTTACACTTTTAAAATATATCTCTTTTGTGTGGAACAATGTTTGCGTATAACCATATTAAATCCATATAATATATATCAATGCCTACTGAGATACAGTAGAGTAAACCTAGGCCTAATCTACTAAAGTGTAGAGTGAGGTAATATCGAGTAAACTGGACCTAATTTACTAAATTGCAACATGTGGTGAAGTGAACCCCTTATATACTAAATTGTAAAATGGAGTAAAGCAGAGTGAACCCAGGCCTAATTTACTAAAGTGTAAAGTAAGGTAAAGTGAAGTAAAACTAGTCCTAACTTACTAATGTGTTATGTGAGGTGAAGTGAAGTAAAACTGGACCTAACTTACTAAAGTGTAAAGGAGGTGAAGTGAACCTTGGCCTAATTTACTAAAAAATGAAGTGAGGTAAAGTAGAGTGAGCCCAGGCCAAATTTACTGAAGTGTAAAGTGAAGTAATCCTGGGCCTAATTTACTAGTGTAACGTGAGGTGAAGTGAACCCAAGCTTAATTTTCTAAAGTGTAAAGTGAGGTGAAGTGAACCGAGGCCTAATTTACCAGAGTGTAAAGTGGGATAAAGTGATGTGAACCCAGGCTTTATGTACTAGAGTGTAAAGTGAGGTAAAGTGAAGTGGCCCTGGGCCTAATTTACCAAAGTCTAAAGTGAGGTGAAGTTTACCTGGGCTTAGTTTACCAAAGTCGAAAGTGAGGTGAAGTTTAGCTGGGCTAAGTTTACCAAAGTCTAAAATGAGGTGAAGTAAACCATGGCTTAGTTTACCAAAGTCTGAAATGAGGGGAAGTGAACCTGGGCTTAGTTTACTAAGGTTCAAAGTGAGGTGAAGTGAACCTGCGCCTAATTTGCTAAGGTGTTAAGTGAAGGGACATAAGTCTGGGCCTAATTTGCTCACAATGAGTCAAGTTGAGCAGCTGTAAAGTGTTACAAGTGGGTCAGCATGATGCAGGGGGGTACAGACACATTAGGCTGTCGGGTACTGAGTTTATATATAGTGGCCGGTCTCTCACTTTAAATAAAGAAAGCACAAGTATTAACTTGTTATATTTAGCATCAGGAACAGCACTACAATGTAAAAAAATAGCCTGTTTTTTTTTGTTAGTAACCATCAGTTGTATTCTTTCCTCAAGGTTTCCTGTATGCTGGGATAAAAACTAAACTGGAAATAACACATTAGAGAACTGCAATGGTTGCAAGTAATGTTTAAGAGTATCCACATTCAGGATGAGTCTTCTGGTCACCTCCTGCTACCTGTTTAAACTCTGCTGTTGTCAGGTACAGACAAGCATCTCTATGTCAGTTATGGACCGGGAGTTAGCAACTGTCCTGTACTACAGAATCCTCCCAACTGGTGACTGACTGAAATTTAAATGTGAAATCCATGAATTTGATTCTTCCTATGTGTCAAGTAGAAAGACGTGGGAGCCGCGCGGCGGACGATGGCGGTTGTGTGCTGATACCGCTCCGCATCGCCTCAGCACGGTCAGGCTATTAACACAGCTCCTACCGTAAGACTGTGTACCTCTTCTGCCTCGATCGGCGGCGGACATACTCCGGGATTGCCATGTCCCGTCCCGGCTCTAAAATACAGCCTCCTCGGGGCCCCTCCATCAAGGAAGCACTGGCTAGGGCAGCCTCCAAGATGGCGCCGGCTTCTCACGGCCTGATAGGCCCAACTGCCTCTCAATCACCTCAACAAGATGACGCAGCAGATGACAGTGATGCCGGCTCCCTCCCTCCTGCCTGTGAGTCACAGACTGATCTAATACACAAAATAGATTGTATGTTGCAGAAAGCTCTTGCTACTACATCTAAACAAATTACTACTCAGCAGTCAAGGGAAATTCGTGAATTGGGGCAATGTACTGCTGACTTAGAAATTCGTATGGATACAATTGAACTTCATTCTACTTCATATACTGATGATTTAGACAAAATTCGTGAAGAAAACTTATTTCTAAATTCTAAAATAGAGGATTTGGAGAATCGTTCAAGACGCTCAAATTTGCGCTTTAGAGGAATTCCTGAACATGTAATGGATCTACAATCGACCATTACTGCTTTGATCCAGGAATTGGCACCATCCATTCCGATTGAACGTCTCGAAATGGAGAGAATTCATCGAGCCCTGTCTAAACGCAGACCGGACGGTCCTCCTAGAGATGTCATCGCTAAGTTTTTATTTTTCCGCACTAAGGAGGAAATATTAAAGGCAGCCCGAAATAGACATTCGTTATCCTTCCAAGGCGCTCCATATCAGATATTTGCAGACCTGGCCCCCTCAACCATTGCTAAACGGAGGGAACTAAAGCCTCTTCTTCTGATCCTACAACAACATCAGATTACGTATCGCTGGGGCTTTCCGTTTCGCCTCCTCTTCACTTATAACGGTCGCACATACCAGGACTCCACCTTAGACGGTCTTCGGCGCATTCTCACTGATCTGCAACTGGTGCCACAGTCGGAACACTCATCACTGATCCAACCCAAACGTCGCAGACACACATCCCCTCCGGATCCATCTTCCACGCTATGAAGAGTGTTCGTAAGAAGATGTCCCTACCTTAGGCTGTCGACATGGACTCCCCCGGTTGATATTCTGAGATTCACGTTTCTCCAATGCCTACCCTGTTTGACCCCTTCAGGGTGTCGTATTTGCTCTGATGAGATTTATAGTCCCGCTTAATGGTTAAATGAGTATTATTCTTTGATGCATGTTATTTTATTGGGGCTGTTTATTAGCAATGTTATGTTATATTCCTTTAAGCCTGCGTGCTGAGGCGACTGTCATTGTTGCCTCCTTTTAGACCTTCATAGGTGGGATTTCCCCCTAGTAGGTCTAACCTCAGCCTGATAGAGAGATGCAGGTTGACTGTCTCTCTCTACTTCAGTCTGTTTTTGGTTCCTTTTTTGGTGTTTACACCATGGACTTTAGTATTTTATTGTTTTGTTTCATAGTTTTTCTCCCTTCTCTCTCTCTTTTTCTTCTTTCTCACCCTTCCCCCTTCATCTTATCCTCCTCCCTAGGTTCACAAGAAGTTACACTACCGCTCATTCAGATCTTATTTGTTATGTTTCAATCATATGCTGAACACTACCCACGCCCCCCATAATGTCATCTATTAAATTGATTACCCTCAATGTTAAGGGCCTTAACTCTCCCCATAAACGAACTCTGGCCTTTCGACACTTTAACTCCGTACATGCAGATATTATCTGCCTTCAAGAAACGCATTTCTCCCAATCTTCTACTCCTAAATACTTTCATAAAAACTTTTCGCAAATTTTTGTAGCCTCCTCTACCTCTAAATCGAAAGGAGTCCTGATAGGCTTTCATCGTCGCCTGAATTTTGTATGCATTAAAGAGATTACCGACCCTGGCGGCCGATATCTAATCCTTATGGGCCGGCTTAATGATCAGGAAGTTACCATTGTGACCTATTATGCCCCTAACTCTAAACCTCTTTCTTTCTTCCGCCATCTACCATTGCTCATCATCAAAAGGGCCTACTCCTTCTATGTGGAGATTCAAATGTATCTATCTCCCCCATCCTAGATAAATCCCCTAATACCTCAAGTAATTCTGTTTCCACATCCTTCCAGACTCTTTTATCCCAATATGCCTTGATAGACACTTGGAGGGAATTACACCCTACTACACGAGATTATACATTTTACTCTTCCCCTCACACCTCCTTTTCCAGAATAGATCATATCTTCCTTACACAGCCTACACTTCCCTTGGTCAGATCCTCTTCTATCCTGCCCATCTCCTGGTCAGACCATTCTGCGGTGACCCTCTCTATCCCTTCTATACTATCCTCACCACCCTCCCCTTCTTGGTCTCTTAATGAATACCTTTTGTCGGATGAAGGTAATGTTTCTATAATTCGTGCAGCTATTTTGGAATACCTGGCCCATAACTCTACACCTGACATTGCTCCAGTGACGCTATGGGAAGCTCATGAAGTGGTTATATGGGGGCAATGTATCAGACTTGCCTCTAAAATTAAACGAGAACGCCTACGAAAACAAAAATCTCTGGAGGATACTTTCCTTATAGCCTCCGCAGATTTTTCCCTCTCCCCACACCCGCTAATCGTCGTAGAGTTGAGTCAGCACGAAGGGACTTGAATTTGTTATTGTCATATAAAACTGATGCTATTTTACGGAGGACGAGACATCATTTTTATATGCATGCTAACAAACCTACCTCCATGCTGGCAACTTGTCTCAGTAATCTTGATCCGACAAGACGTCCTCTGACTTTGCGTACCGCCCAGGGCTCCCTTACCAATAACCCTAACATAATTGTAGATGAATTTAGTAAACACTTGACGAAACTTTACACCCCAGACTGTACTTTTTCCAAAGATTCTGCTGATAATTTATTTGCCCCACTAGCTCTTCCACAGATCCCGACTGACATCAAATTGCTTCTGGAGGACACGATTTCTGAATCGGAAGTTCTCCAAGCTATCAAATCTCTCAAAACACAAAAGAGGGCGGGACCTGATGGTTTCCCTGCTCTTTATTATAAAAAATTATCAGATCTTTTAGCCCCGATCTTGGTTGCATCCTTTAATGCCCTCCGTTCCCACAGCAATCTAGGCACAGATACTCTTACAGCTTCAATCTGTATGATCCCCAAACCAAATTCAGATAATACTATTTGGGCGAATTTCCGCCCCATATCCCTACTAAATTTAGATATCAAAATCCTAGCTAAAATACTGGCGAACAGACTGAACTTGGGGATAGGTCAGCTGATTCCCAAAGATCAGGTTGGTTTTATGCCATTTCGTCAGGCCACGGACGGCATTCGTAGAGCGACTCTCCTCTCATCTAGCGCATTCGAGGAAAATCCCCGCTATGTTCCTCTCCCCAGACATTAAAAAAGCTTTTGATTCCCTCTCCTGGCCTTATCTTTTTTACATATTGGAGCGTTGGGGTTTCGGCCCTTTGTTTAGTAAATTGATATCTGCTCTTTACACCTTCCCTACAGCTAGAGTTCATTATGCTGGGTTTAAATCTGCCCCCTTCTCTATAAACAGAGGGACTAGACAAGGGTGTCCTCTATCCCCGTTACTCTTTGCATTAGCCATAGAACCACTCGCGCAATTGATCCGTGAGCATCCTGATATATCAGGAATCCCCGTAGCTGGCCATCATTACAAGTTGAGTCTGTTCGCCGACTACATCCTTCTCACCGTGTCACAACCTCTTGTCTCGCTCCCTAATCTCTTTGCAATTCTTTCTTCCTTCAGCTCCTTTTCAGGTCTCTCTGTGAACCTCTCAAAAGCTAAAGCACTCAACATTTCGCTTCCTTACCAGACGGTTCAGCTAATCCGATCATCATTCACGTTTCCCTGGGCCCTCACTGCTCTCTCTCTTATCTAGGTGTTCAATTGACCTCTTCTTATACATCATTATATTCAGCTAATTATCCTCCATTATTTCAACGTCTACGATCCTTACTCTCTACCTGGTCTCATTTCCCCCTTTCCCTAATGGGTCCTATAGCAGCTGTAAAAATGACCTTCCTACAAAATTACTTTATTTCTTCAGAATCCTCCCTGTTCATATACCTACTCACAATATCTGAATACTTCAAAGACATGTGATGCACTTCATCTGGGCGGGTCATAAGCCTCGTATTCCTAGACATTCTATGTTTCTCCCTAGACCGCTAGATGGTCTGGGTGTGCCTGACCTAATGCAATATTACCGTGCGGCACAAATCGCACCTCTGACTAAGTACCATACCTCAATTGAGGTTCCTTTATGGGTTTCGCTAGAAGCTGTAGATTGTGACCCAATTGGAGTACATAATCTACTATGGTCTATCCCACGGACTCGTCCCAAGATTCACAATCCGATAACTTTACATTCCCTGAAGATATGGGACTCTGTGAAACACTCCGGAAAACTTATTTCCCCCCAACTTCCCCTTCTCTCCTTTCTTAATAACCCAGCCTTCCTCCCTGGCCTGGAAACTCCAGCTGCTTTCTCCAGATGGTCTGACAACAATATGATACGCTTTCACTCTCTGCTCGACTCAAATGGAATTACGTCCTTTTCAACGTTACACACTAGACATGACTTCAGAACTGCTGATGTTTTCCGACATATTCAAATACGACATTTCATAACCTCCATGATAGGCCCTAATCTCACTTGCTCTCCTCTTACTTCATTCGAACGTTTTTGCTTAGACTCTCCACCTACTAAAGGAGTAATTTCTCAGCTCTATTCCTCCCTACTTCACTCTTCTTCTATACCTGCTCACACATATATGTCACACTGGCATCGAGATCTGGGGATAATTTTGGATAGTGAGCAATGGGATCAAATTTGGGCCTCGATCAGGACTTCCTCTCCATGTGCAGCGGCAGTGGAGACTAACTATAAAGTTATAATGAGATGGTATTATGTTCCCTCTAGACTGGCTCGTATGTTTCCTTCATCTTCTCCGCTATGTTATCGCCAATGTGATTCCATAGGTACAATGTTCCACACATGGTGGGAATGTCTGATAGCACAGAGTTTTTGGAGCAAAATATTTGCCTTTATTCATTTCCTTATCAATATTACTCCCCCATTTCAACCAACAGTAGCTCTTCTAAACTTGAGACCTGACAATATTCCAACCTCACAATTTATCCTTATGACACACATTCTCACTGCTGCTAAACAAACAATTGCAAAAGCCTGGTTGTCTCCTGTATTTAAAATGTCTGAGGTGAAAACCCGTCTTCACACAGTGTTTGTACACGAAAAACCCACTGCAAAACTTCAAGACAAAATGGTAAAATTCGAAAGGATCTGGGATCCATGGATCCAGAAATGTCTTCCAATTTTTTTTGATGCTGCTTTAAAGAGGGCTTGAAATGCTATTATCAATTTTATTCTTAATTCTTCACATTTTAATATTGATAATCTGTCTCAGAACTTGTCCCCCCCCCCCCTCATTCTCCTTCTCTCCCTTTTTTCTCTCTTAGTCTGTCTCTATTCTGTTCTTTCCTTTCCCTTCCAATCCGATCTAGATAATTTACTTATTGCATTATGTGATATTATATTTTGTCTTCCTATCTTTACCTTATATTGAATTATCAAATTGTTGCGCATGATAGTGTTGCATACTAGTATCTATATAGTTATGTTTTATAATTTTAGTATTGTTCTATTCGGATTTTGTATTCTGAAAATTGTCAATAAAAATAATTAAAAAAAAAAAGTAGAAAGACGTGCTTGCTTGATCACACCCAGTATTGTAATAAAGGCATAATGGCTAGGAAGAATGATGAGTCAATTGCATGAGCAGAAAATTACATTTCAAAATACATTCTGTACACATTGGGGGGAATTTATCAGAACTGGAGCAGACAAAATCTGAAGCAGTTCTGCATGGCAACCAATCAGCTTCCCTCTTTCATTTTCAAATCGGAAGCTGATTGGTTGCCATGGGCAAGTGCTCAAGATTCTGCTTGCTCCAGTTTTGATAAATTCCCCTCACTGAGTGTACAGAATACCCCCATCTGCTGTGTTTGCAAGGAAGCAATTCTTAAATAACATTAAAGCAGAAATCCAAGAAATATCTGTTTGACACTTTCACCATTCAGAGAACGTCTTATACATACTTCCATGAATACAAGCCATTCTCTGATTGGACAAACAAGAGAGGATGGGGTACTGACGCCATGATTTTAGCTTAGTGCAATTAGAGAACGCCTTGTTTTCATGCATCCCATGCATATTTCTGTATCCTCAGCAACTCTCTGGAGGTGAGTATTGAAGAATTAGATGTAATCAATCTAGGCCAATGTAAGTAAGATAACATAGTTGCTGAAGTTCAACTTTAAATGACAAAATGGCTTATATAGCAATTATATGTGTCATCTTTTTTTTTTCACAGAACGTGGAGTTACTCTTGCACAGAGAAGTCATAGAAAGCATACTTACGGCAGAAGTGGTCAGTCCTCCAGTTTCCTGGGCGACCTCCAGCATGGGAACACTGCCTAGAATATTCACTGATAGTGCTACACAGGCAGAAGGAGTCCTGGGATTGCCCACAGGAGCACATGTCCAGCACACAGGCATTAATATAAGCTTCCACATTAAGGAGATCGGGGCAGCCAGAAAATGCAGCATGTGACAGGTGTTCTTCACACACCGAGCGCTGAGGAAAATATGAAGATGGTTAATGAGAGGTGGAGGCAAGGGTTTTCTGTTACATATATATTAACCTATCAGTGTTTAGTCTCTTCCAGGACTAAAAACATGAATTAAAAACACGACTGTCTGCTATAGACAAAACATACAGGGGGGAATTATTTAAAACGGGAGCAGACAGATTCTGGAGCCGTTGCTTATGGCAACCAAACAGCGTTTCTCTTCAGTTTGTTCAGCTAAGATTTGAAAATGAAAAAGAGAAGCTGATTGGTTGCCATGGGCAACTCGCCAGATTGCATCTGTTGCAATTTTAATACATTTCCCTCACAGTATTCTTTATACAGGAGCCATAAAGACCTTATCCCTCATCAAGGTTTATTTTAGAACATTTATATTATATAGTGATGACTGCAGGGAGACTAATGGGAACATATTTCTACAATATTTACTTTTGAGGTGGTCGCTTGTGTTTCTCCCTATTTAGTAGAACATGCATACTTAAAACAGACCTTTACCCATATCTTTAAAATAACAACACACACACCTTTAGAAATGTTTACTAATGACAATCTACAAACACATACTTCTAAATAATTGCCGGCTTTGTATTCTTTACACTCCTTATTTATCTTTTCTTTCCCAGTCTTCGGACAGTGGCCATGTTTACTAAGGGCAGATTACTAGCTCTCCTATTACTTCCTGGATTTCTAGCACATGTGACTGGACATGTGACTCGGACATGTGACCATACATATCATCTCAGGGGAGGAAAATGCCTTTCCCTGAGATCTCGTGAGATTACAGATGACATTTCCCAGCAATGCTCTGCTGATGACAAGGCAATCCCAATGTGCATTGCGTTGGCAAATTGAAGTCTTTTGCACTTTCAAAGCAGGAAGTGATTGCTCTGTGTGTGTAAGTATTTCAAAATCACAGCATTTTACAGCTGACATGTCTATGTTATTATTAATCATCATACATAGAGGGGTGCATTGGTAGAGTTTGATTTTTGAGTGTAAAGGTCCGCTTTAATTATGGGATGGTAACGTTTAATTTTGAGTGGCTTAAAGTGAACCTGTGTTATGTGCATACTGTTATGTGCATAATGCCCATTCCCCTGTACTCACCTTTCCTTTGAACACACACCACTACTGTGTATAGTCATTGGGAGCATAACAAATATCTGGCAATTTTAGATGTGGGGTGCATGGGACTGTCTCCCCTTCCTTGGTACAACAGTGAGAAACCAATAAACCAATCAAACTGTTGTATATCTACCTGCACTGTTGTTTGATGGTTACACTTTGTTTGGCTGAAGAAGGGATCTATACGGTTCCAAAATGTCGTTATACAATGTGATACATCTTTTGTCAATAAAGAGCATTGACAGAAAACCGTATTGGAGTGCGAGTGACTTTCTAACAAGTTTCACTGATCTGCAGAGGCAACTGTGTTATCTCAACACCCACCAATTACTCTGGGTTACAAATCCAGTCAGGAGTGCGATGGTATCTACGTGAGTTACTATTTGTCTCCCCTTCCTGTCACATGAGGGAGTCCGCAGCCCTGTGTGAGCTCCAACTACAGTGATTTGGATCTAACACAGGGCTTCTTCTCTTTCTCTCCTTGCTCTTGGCAGCTGACAAAGCATTAAGGGAATAAGGAACAATTAATGTGTGCTGCTTGGCATAGGGCATTAAAGCAAACATGTTGATTTCCCCTCATTGGCAAAGCTCAGGTTTGCTTTAAAGAGACAATTGCCCATTCAGCCCATCCCCCCAGCACAATTGCTCTTGCACAGATTTACCAGGGCTTCTGGGTATGGGGAGCAGGTATGGGTAAGTGTCCTCTGCTATGGAACAGTGCTTAGGCATGATTAACCAATAGCCAAACCAGAACATTGTAACGGGGAGAGGCAGTGACATCATCCACCCAAGTAAGTTCAGACACCATCTGACACCGGAGCTTACTGATTGTGAACAGCTTAAGCAGTGAGGTGGTGAGGGATGAGTGAATGTACCTTGCTGAGGAGGTATGCTATCAGGGGACACTATCACTTCTCCCTCAAAGGAAAAGTGATTCATTTTTGCTTACCAAAAGTGGCACTGCCGCTCTGTCAGAATAACAGGGTAAGGGAATAAGACAGCGATCGTAGAATTCAGTAGCAAATAAAGTTTTCACATGACTGCTGTTGCTTACTACTGGCGCTAGGGTAGCCTGACATAGGACCAATGCGTCCTTTGCCATGAACTCCATCATGGGAGAGCCTGTGTCTGATTGGACACAGAGTCCCTTCAGGTTTTGAGCAGCCATCCTTGACACAGAGGGGTTATATATAGCCCTTTCTGCCTCACTTGGGTGTGCCCGTAGTGTAAAGAATACAGAGAGGAACAGACGGCTTCATGTGAGAGAATAGGCCCACCATTAGGGACATGTTCCTGAGAGGAGAGATAGGTTAGGTACCCTCCCAAACAACCTCGGAGACTGTATGGCATCCAGAGAAATTGTGCTTCCTGAGTAATTGGTCTGGTGCATCTCTGTGCACTGCTCTGCTAGAACAGCATATTTTTGGAACGGTCACCCCCTAAGAAGCCTCATGGGTAAACATTTAGGGAAATATGCCTAAAGCACCCTCATATATGTAAGCTCTGCATGTTTTAGCTGCCTGGTGACTGATGTAAATACATGCCCTGTTGTACAGAGCTAAACTTTGGAGAGGGAATAACTTATTGTCATAACTGCTGATTACTCGCTACAACATTTAAAGAATATTTAAAGGAGACTTTGTGCTACCTGTTCACAATAAATCACTTCCACTGGGTGAGCAATGCCTACATGCATGCTTTTGAGGCACTAACGTTCATTTGTCAGGCAAGTCACAAAATAAAGAAACACCTTTCATCAATTTTAAAATTCAGAGGACATTGTTAGACCTTACTTTTTACATGTAGATGTGTATATAGACTGCAATGAAACACAACTAGAACTTGTTCTGAAAAAACATGGACATGAGACTGTTACTTACATATTGGGAACAATCGGATGTGTCCTTTTGCTGAGTCTCATCTACGTCGGTACAGGCAACGCTAGGGTCATTAATTTTCTGCATATTTCCAAACTGCACAGGACCAAAATATATGTCTGTGTACAAAATAAAACACCAAACAATTACCAATGCATCTCATTACAACCAAGACTTGTTATTTAGCTACAATGAATGAACCTACAATGAATGAACCTAATGCCAAACTCCAACCATTTTTGTTTACTTTTGGACAGAGTGAAAAACCGCTTATATTTCTGTCAAGCTCTTAATTCTGTCTGTGACATCTTGCACAGATTTTCCCTCACTACCTTTACCTGTGACTCCTGTATAGGGTTGCCACCTTTTCTTCAAGCAAAACCCGAACACTCTAGCGACGCGCAGACATTTTTTTGGAGTCGTGGCTTATTCATATGTAAATAGTACCACCCATTCATAGGTAAATATCACAGTCGAGACTGTACAGTGAAAGCCCAGTAGCCTCTATCTTAATTTTGGTTGCCCCTGTCTGCCCGACATCTTGTGTCCGGGTTTCTGCTGCCATGAAACCCGGACACAGCATTCAAAACCTGAACTGTCCGGGTGAATCCTGGACAGGTGACAACCCTACTCCTGTACAAGAAAGGAGGGGTGCAGGTGTTACCAAAAGTTAGCAAGAAAAACATTGTTAGAAATTCTAACCCTTTCCCGCTCAACTAAAAAATGTGTTTTTGTCTATGTTTTTGTTGCAGAGACTTCCCCAACAGGAAGTGAGGAAAAATCTCCAACACGGACAACATGGCTGTAACACCTCCCTGCTCTGCTCAAAAGGAAATAAAACTTTTTAGCTGGAAATGGGCTTTTAACTATGCATGAAGGGGTTCCACAACAACATGACACGTTGCATTCAAACTGCTCTCTTTAAGGCATTCTCACCACTGAGATTTTTGCTTCATAGCAATCTAATAAACATGCCTTATAGTGACATTTAACTCTTAAAAATGCATTTAAGTTATTCAAGTATTTACAATACAGTATCGTATTTGTGCATCACTCAGCTGTAGATCCTCAAATCATCTATGAATTCTTGCTGACACTGTCCTTCCTTCTGGAGGGTGACTACTTTTGTTCTCCATGGTCCCTGTGTGTTGTAAAGTAGGCACCGCTCCAAGCTCACTCCCGTGATGGACTATAATTTCAATACAAATTAGTAAACTAAACGTAAAATTGTAGTCCATCACAGGAGCATGATTGGAATGGTGGCTACTTTACAACACACATGGGGACCATGGAGAACGAAAGTAGCCACCCTCCAGAAGGAAGGACAGTTTTGGCGCCAATTTAGAGATGATTTGAGGATCTACAGCCGAGTGATACACAAATAAGATACATTTTTGTTAATTGTTAAGGTAATTCAATGCATTTTTAAGATTTAATCCCTGAGTTTAGTGTCACTTTAAGTACAATAGCATGCAATAGAAAATCATTATTCAGCCAGATAATACTATAATACTTATAATACTGGACACCCTGTGATGCTGGGCCCCATAAGATGCATATTGTCACCACTACAGTTATGCTTTAGCCAACATCTGTAAAGGTTTATTTTTAATGATAAGTCACAATAATCCGCACTGGAGTGGAATAAAGATTGGAAAAACCTCACCCTTTTCTGTCTTCAGTACCTACACATTGATCCTATAATGTGACAAGCAGCCTCCCTGACCACATTGACATATACCTCCAGTCTTCTCTACCTCTCGATCTATTGACCGTTTTCTATTGCTTTAAGAAGCAGTATATTGTATCATATATTCAGTTTCAACTGAAGTGTATGCATATCAGTTTACTTAAAATGCCTTGTTTGTATTCAGTATTTTAAACAATCATTGTTATTTAGTATAATGTCCAATAATCAGATTTTTGCAGCAGAAAACTGCATAGAATGGGATCTTAAATTTGATTACTAAAGATTACAAGACAACTCTTCTCTTTACATTATGTAATGCGGAATATTGAAGAACCCAACTATATAAATAAATATAGTATCACATACTTTTTATTCTATTTTATATAATATACAAATATAGTAAACACTACAACAAAACTCCCGACCAGCTGCCTGTTTAACACAGTTACATTAAGGTTAAACAGTAAGACTCACCACACATGTCAGATTGTACAACCTCCTTTAGATCTACCAACAAGTGTTGAGTGCTTAGTTGCTTAAGATAATCATTATGTTGCCCATTGTGCTGTATGTATTAAAACAGTAATATCACTACTAATCGGTAGAGTGATGCTGAAATAAGTTGGCACAAATCCAGATTACTTACCCCGATCGATGAATTCATTATAAGAAGGTATGCCATTATAGTCGCCACACAGTCCGCAGGTATGGTTGTTAAACTTTGGGTCCAGCTCCACCTGTACAGGAGAAGACAACTCTGTATTGCTACTGATGCTTTTACAGCAGAATCATAGTTATTGTTAAACTACAGTCCAGCAACCATCTTTCACTGGTATGTCTATTTGGGTAAATCAGGTAGATGTTGGTTACTATGTATCATTAATGATTGTATTATGAGGCAAAGAGCGATACACATGGGCTGATTTACTTACGGAGAGAATCTTAATGCAACAAATTGTCTGATTATTCACTTCAATTATCCAATCATTTAAAAATCAAATACCTGTTTATTTTTTAAATCTGCACTAGATATTCAAGTGAATAGGAATTTGCTATTTAATTGGATAATTGGTGTGAATTTATACACAATTTATTGAGTGTAAATGATCAATTCCTTTAGAAAATCAGCATCATAATGTGACCTAATTCCTAACACAGGTTCAACTTTCATAGTTCTTACAAATGAAACCTGATGAAGATCTGACTGCTTGATGAGGGTTACTGCTCATCAATGCACAGTCCTCTAAACCAGCCTTTCCCGATCTTTATTTAAGGCACCCTTTAAAAGGATGCAAAATCTCGAGACACCCCAGTCTAAAATGTAAAAGTTGTAAATTTAAAAAATTACCCAGATAGGAGTGTGGTATGGATTTTAAGGAAAAAATGGTTCTCCAGATTTGCATCATAGTCCCCCATCAAATCAGGAAGCCCCAATTTACATTTGAGCCCCCTTTACAGTAGGACCCCCATCACATCAGACTCCCCCTCTTTTTCATTAGAATCCCTCTTCATATCAGAAGCCCCTTTTCCACATCAGAATCCCCCCTTTACATTGGAACCCCTCTTTTATATTAGAGCCTGCAGTTGTTTCAGCATGGCAGAGGTTGGAGGAGAACTACTGTCCTTTTCTGAATAGATCCCACCCTCCCTGGAATAGCATTATTCGTTTCCATGGTGCTGTTAAACATTTTGAGGCACCCCTGAGGAAGCCAGAAGGCACCTCATGGTTCCAGCGCAACATGGTTGAGAACGACTGCTCTAAGTAAACAATTCTCTATATCAGCAATGCAGAAGATACCATTTAAGAGGAGGGGTATAGTATAGTACAGTAACAGAAGATGTCTTATAAAGAAAGTTTAGATGCTTTACAGTGTTTTTTCGAGGTTGGTACTTCCAGATTCCTTACCATGATTGCATCTTCTTTGTTCCACATAAGGGTTAAACCCATCTTCGTATACATCTTAAAGTATGTATCAGTTTTCTGAAGCAGGATTCCAAAGCTGTAGTATGGTGTCTTAGCACTGTAAAATATGGTAATTGGAACATACATATTCAGTGCAAGTTTTTTTTAATAATTGTAAAGTGTGGAGAAAACAAACAAAAACACTCACATGAAACATCACTCAATAATCCACTTTCTAAAGATTTAAACCTAAACTCCAGGCACACAACTAAAATAAAAGCTACAATGCCAAATTCTCTGTTATATTTTCCATAACCACCTTGTTCAGTAAGCTTTGGAAATGAGTGGTTTCAGAAAGATGGCAATACATTCAGTTATTCTGTGTTGAAATAAACTGTCCCTGAGAAATATCCTGATTAGGGATAGGCAGAGGGATTTCTGTGAAATCGATTTCATACCGAACCAGAACCTCCAATTTTCCTCAATGAGGTGAAATTTGGTTGAGGAAAAATTCCTACCATTTTTTGTTTTTGTTTTATTCATATTTTTTAGGGGGGTTACTATTAAATAATAGTTTAGCTCATTGTATTTAGTATACTTTGTATTTATATTTTATTTCCTTTTTTGTATATTTGACCGTTATTTGTGTACTATCACTCGAAATGTTTTATTTTCCTTTTTCTTTAACTGTCTGTTTTTCTTTTTTTCTGTGTTTTGCCTGCTTTTCTTTTTGTGAAAAAAATAATAATAAGACTAATGAGGAGCTTCTTTTGGCACAAAAACAGGTTCAGGATAGTTATAATGAGTAATCATAACCCTCCGGAGCCATTTAACACCCACTGTACAGTATCCTTAGAAACTACCAAAACCAATCAAAATTTTGCCTCCACTATTGACTCCAATGCAGTAGGTGACAATATGCTGAAATTTCCTGATTTTTACAAAAATTGTGCAGTCATAAAAACTTTGATTTGCTCATTGCCATATTCTGATATGGTGCTGGCATGATCATTTATTTAATTTACTAGTGATTCATTTTTCAAGTGTTAAAGGCAATTGAGAGGAAAGCAACAACGTTTAAATTGTAGGGTTTTATTTTCAATATTTAAAAATGCTTATATTTGTAGCTTTATGTAAGGGGCTTATTGCTGCCTGCATCCCCTTCTCGAGTATTAATCATGCAATGGTTCCAAACTTGGGCTGAGGTATTTGTTTTATCCTCAGTTGTTAGATATTGGGTGAGTACATCTAAGCTTACTCCTACAAAATTCAGTGTGGCTGAGTATTCAGTGTTCATTCTTTTTCTATAGTTATCATGAGTATTCACAGGCTGATTTCACAATATGGTTGGTAACTTTAGTTCTTGAGAATCCATGATTCATAACAATAAGGTAGAGTTCTATTGAAACATCCAGTATTTAAAACTGCTATAAATGTTTAACTTTTTCAGGGTTACACCTTACAGTGCTCACCATATGTTCTAAGTTACGTACAAGACTTGGTCTATCTATTAAGGAACCTCATTTTAATTGTTTTATCTAATACACCCCACCCAAGGGAACACCTTGTACAAATGTCAGATCATATACTGCTGCTTACAAAAGACAGCGCCCTTATCCAGACTGCAGTTCTGTCAATAATTATGGATATCGATCAAAGGGAGATAGATTTAGAAAAGCCAAAGCAAAACAATGTTTTATAATAAAGTAACATTAACATTTGTAAAAAATATAGCTGACAGCAATGCCATTTGTTTAGATAATAAAACAAATTTTAATTTAATTTCCTCCTGACACTTTCCCCCCTAAGTTATGGCTTATGTGGATTGTCTTCAGAAAAGGGGTAGGTGGTGAAATCTGAAATTTCTGTATTTGTATTATTTAGTCAATAAATATTAATTTATACTTTTTTTGGTCAACTTTTTTTCAGATTTATGCTAGCCATAAAAATGTGAAGATTCTGAGTCAATCAGGATCAGAAGACAATCAAATGTCTATAGCCTACCTACTACTTGTGCGGGTCTGGGGGTGGGATGGAATCCAAGATAGATTTCTCAATATGATTATAAGTCCCCTTGGATACTGCTGGCAATTAAGGTGTATACATTTGCTTGCTCACTCAGTTCTGGCTTACATTTTTATACCAGGATCATGGCATAAAATGATGATGTCTGGATGATTGTATTGTCCCTCTCAGATAAAGCTGGTGGTGGATGCAAAGAAATGTGCTTGCTCAGATAGTTTCAGCTTATATATTTTTTCCATGATCATTACACAGAATGATCATGTACCTGTCAGAAGATCCAACCACAGTCTCTTGTCTATGGCTGTCATTAGTGTACATAAATACTCACAGTAGTTTTTCTGTGATTGTGGCATGCTTTCACTCACTGGCCAGATCTCTGTACAAGATTTGACCAAATCCTGATAATAACCATTAGGACCAATGCATAAAGTTTAATGTAAGTGGAAAGAGATTTGTACCACTGTATGTCTTCTTTCAAATTCTGCCATCCATTTCCTAGTTTACAGACTGGTGGCTTCCACAAAGGGTTAAGTAGTTTTACATCTGAGCACTGCACAGTTTCTAATCCTCACTGCTTAAGTAATGGATCCAATGCTTTAAATTGATTGGGATGCAAATCCATACTAAATATGGTGTTCTTCTGAAACTTCTAATACAAGGCTTAAATAAATTACATTTATTTAATGAAAATTGGCAGACATTAGTAATTACTGCATGTCCACCCCTTCAGATGAAAAAATTTTATTCAACATCCAATAAAATTGTTTTGTAAAATGTTTTATTTTAAATTAATTTATCAGTATTCAACGCATTATGATTATTAGTATTATATGTTATTATTATTTAGGATTTATATAGTGCCAACAGTTTGTGCAGTGCTTTACATTATAAGGAAGACATTACATAACAATACAATTCAAGACAAGATGGTTAGGGGGGCTTACAATCCAAAAGTTTAGTAAAGAGGTTCTGGAGGTTAAACATTGTCAATGTATTTAGTCCATTCCACTCCTATCTTATTTAGACCATATCCCTTCTATTTTGTTCTTTTTTCTACCTATAAAGAAATCCACAGTCCATAGAAATATTCCCCTTTCTCCACATGTTTCACCATGGTCTGCGGCTTTGTCAAAGAGATAAACGTACCCCATACTTGACCTAATACTGCAGTGTAGCCTGAAAAGTATTATACCATGCAAGAAAAAGTATTTCAGAGCACAGAGCATAACTGACCCTGGAAATTCTGTATGTGACCCTTTTACTTAAATTGATGGACCTAGCACTAAAGCTGCCCATGAATTCACTGAAATTCGTGCCATGGGTGGCCCTATCAGCACCTCCTGGCTCCACAAACGTTGATTGAAAAATTGAAGGATCTGGGTGGTTGCTGTTTGAATACACAAACCAGCAGGGAAGATTCCTCCATCCACAGTGTGAATGGGAAAATAGATACATTTATTTTGTGCAGCCTGAAGGCTGAATAAGAGAGATCTATGCATGTTGTTAGGGTTTCTTACTCTTCCTACTCCAGTTAGCTGTGCATGGCTTGTTTAGCAGTATGTTTGACGCTATTGTTTCTCTTTGCCACTCTCTTATGACCAAACCCGCAAACATCATCATTCTGCAATTACTAAAAAAACATGATGAATTCCTGTCTCAGAGTGATGATGCAAATACCAGTTAACTATTTAACTATCAGCTTGTCCATTCAGTCTCTGCCCTTGCGTGTGTTCTGATCCACCAAGTGCTGTGCTGTTTTTCCTGTTCTCTGTGTATGACCCTGGCTCTTGCTGACTGATCTCCTGGTTCCTGACTCCGGCTTTTGTTTCCCTTTATTCTGCTCTCAGAGTTCCCTGACCTGGTTCGGCTGACTACCCGCTTTGGCATCAGACCTCTGGCTTGGCGTTGACTTCGTCCTGAACTTCCTGCATTGTTTTTTTGCCATCTTTATTTATTGTTTTTCTCAATAAACTCCTTTTATTTTTAACCTGCACTTAAGTTTCTGTCTGGTTTCTTGGTTCCCTAATACATGTATGGCTAGCTTAAGAGATCATTCAGTTTGGCCATCTGCATGTGGACACTGGACATTGATTTGATGCATATCATGCACCAGATATTTATTAGTAAATGCTTATAATAACACTTTTCAATAAGATTTACTGTTGGCATATTGGATTTTTTTTTGTCACAACTGTATGCACCAGGAAAAAAGAAAAAGGCTAGTTGCACTCCTTACCGGTATGACCCCGTGATCGGGGAGGGGTGCTCGGAATGACTGCGGATGGCGCCGCCAAATACAGATAATTGCAGAAACGTCACCAGCACACCAAATCCTTATAGGATCAAAGTTCGTAGATTTTATTGCAAACTCATGTCAGTTACACAAGCGCTTTCGGGGCCACACAGGGTCCCTTCATCAGGCATAGCAATGACCATTGCTATGCCTGATGAAGGGACCCTGTGTGCCCCCGAAAGCGCTTGTGTAACTGACATGAGTTTGCAATAAAATCTACGAACTTTGATCCTATAAGGATTTGGTGTGCTGGTGACGTTTCTGCAATTAACTGTATGCACCAGTCTCAAGTCAATACAGAGATTTAAATCTAATCAATCGTTGATAATATAAAGACAAATAAGTACATGTCTTTCAAAGCAGGAGCAGTTAAAACAATTTAGATGCAAATATGTTATTCTACATTTAGAGAAAACATAACGTAATACTGTAGGCTTTTACTTACATGGCTCCATTCACCAACGCATGACTGCTTTTCAGTTGAATGATGACATCTTTGATAGTGATGGTGATTTTATCTACGAGTGGGTGATTATCGTCAGTTGTCCGGTGGACATGGACTGAGAATTCTTGATAAGAGTCCCGACAGTCTGAAGCTAAGTTGTAGCTACATTTTCCTGGAAACTGGTAATAGTCCCCATCAAATGTCTTGAAGTGATGGTTTCCCCATGTACTACAGACATAGTGGCCATGATTGCGTATTCGTCCTGTTAGGAGATGGTATAGATGGTTATAACTGCTAGAAGATAAACATGGCTTATGTGCAGTCTGTTTCAGAGCAATAGATTTTAAATAAATTAGCTTGAAGGACTTGATTTTGACATATAGGGGTTGATTTACTAAACTTATAAACACACCACGAACATGTATACACCTCTGTAGTGTGTTCCCTCCCAGCATGATCTAAAGGTGGAATCTAAACACCTTTGTAGTGTGTACACACCCAGCAGGTGTGTTGTGCAAAGCCCTGCATGTTGCAAGGTGATGTTGTGTAAATTAGCTCTACATTGTGTTGCTTGCGTTGATGAATGCAGGAATGTAAATGCAGGTGCTAACCATTTTTGTCTAAACTGTGAAGCAGCATTATATATGCATCATGTGCATGATTTTTCCATATATGGCATTAGTGGAAATATGCTTTTAGAGACTTTTTGGTTGATAAATACGTTTTGCTGTGTAAAAATCACACGCACCTAGTGCGTGCGTGTGTTTAGGTTAGTAAAGCACCCCCATATTGTCAGTCCAGAAAACCTCTGTTAACAGCTACAGGATTTTTTAACTTACATATTTTTTTATTTTCCTTGATGGGATGCCCTTAAACTTGAAGCGTTTAATGAATGCATAAACATCTACTAACATCTACTAAACATCTCATAAGAATCTACTGCATAAACACTCACAAACATGCATCATCCATATACGAAAAATTAATAATTTAACCAGACATATTTTAGGACCTTTTTCTCTATAAATTTTAATGTATGCAAATTTGATCTTAATTTATAAAACAATTTTCTAATCTTAAAAACAACATCATTTGGCCAATTTTTCTGTTAGCCAAACAAGCACTGTAGCTGTCAATAATTGATGTTAGAAACCTAGAGAGATTATTTCTCTTCTGAGAAATGTCTGTGAATAAAAAAAACTGATTTTTGTGACTTCAGATAATTGTGTCATACTCACTTATCACTAGTAATATTTTATTCTGCTTCACTGCTTGTGAAAATTGGATATATTGTAGCCAAGAATCTTTTTAACATCCAGAACAGTGTAAATTATATTCTTTCAAAGTCAGCATCACAAAATGTACCTATGTGCATCCCAACAACTTTACATTCCATTATGCTATCCTCTTAATTTCCTATCATGTGTCATTTTTTAAAAATGTTTTCTTATCCCATCGCAAATGATGGGTTGATATACGGTTAGTAAAGTAGATGTAATTACCTGATTTTATAGTAAAGGCACTTGAGAGAGCTAGTGCCAGCCACAGCACCACCAAACTGGCAGTCTGGAACCCCATTGTATGTCCCTGGGGCGACTGTTCCTTCAGTAGTATAAGGCACAGTTACTTCTTGCTTTTTATAGGATGATTTGGTGTGTTAGTGACCTCACAGGGGCAGGGAAATGATCAATCTTTACAATCAGTGTAAACATTATGTTTTCTTTCATATAATAGGCTGTCTGGGAGGGATCTTCTAAGAGACATTTATTTCTTTAACTAAGTAACTGCTGGTCAAACCTTTGATACACATCAGTGTTAGAGAATGCCAGTAGTGAATGCAACCTTACCTGTTTCTTTCCTATATACATTGTATGCTTAAAAAAGTTATTTGTTTTCAACCCGTTTATTATACCTTCTCTTAGAGGAAATTATATAGTCTTGTTTGACTTTGTATTATATATACAGTTTGTATATTCCTTTACTTGATCATTTGTACTTATTCATTTATTACATTTGGGGAAAAAAATAATAAACACAAAAATAGGTAATTTGCATTTGCTTTTTACATTGTTCAAATTAGAGGAATTATTTATCTGCATGGTTATTTCTATTACACACAATGTCTTGTTTTAAAACCATTTATTCCTTCTACCCTGAACATGACATATAAAAAAAAAGCTACAAGTAGATAGTATTCAACTCTATTAACTTTTATTGTGTATTGCAGTACAATATTCTAAAACAATCTTAGAAATGTTTATATTTATACGTCTCTGGACACATTTATGTTAACAAATGTTTTATGTTATGTTCGTTTATTTTATCACATTATTATTTCTTTAATTGATTCTGAGAACTGTTTTATGTATTACAGAGTATTTATTGCAAATATTGTATATACATAAACTGTTGCACACTGCAGAAATTTCCTTTGTTCTTATATATTTTTTTATCATTCAGACATATCTAAAAGGACACCAATAATTATAAATATGTTTTTTTTAATGAGACAATTTATTTAATTCAGTACTACATCCTGATGTAAAAGTACTGCAGGGTGTGTCAAGATATTCTGCCTTCTGCAGTATACGTGCCTAATGAGCTGGTGTTGCCAGAGCACTTCCCAGCTGTCACTGCCTTAAAGGACTTGGCCCAATTTCTGTACCAGGAAAGGAATAATGCTAAACAAATAGAAGTGGTTTGATTATACAATCTAATTTATAGGGAACGGGTTTTAAGGTGTAAATGTCCCCCACTACTGATTATAAGAAGGTGTGACATAAGCCCTCTGCCATGCTTCTGGTGTAACTGGATACCAGTAGGAAAGCCAATAACTAACACTGAGAATTTCCACATGTCATGGGAGTTTTTAAAGCAAGACCAGCTTTCTACTATGATGAAGAAAACCAAGAAGTGACAAGTACTTTGGGCTTTTGGATTAGTTGTCAATATTGAGGTGGTATTGAGTAGAAAAATACTCTATAAAGAGGTTAGCAGGGAAAAAGTTTAACTCTTTTTTTTTCTACTTATTGAGGGGACTATTCAGTAATTTTCAGGTCTTATCTTGTTAAATGCCACCTTTGAAGGAAAGTACAGTGAAGCTACGATTCGCTAACATTTAAGCCCTTTGGTAATCAATTTACTAGCTAATGACCCTACTCTACAAATTATTCTATTATATAACACTTGTTTTAAAGAAGAACTCCAGGGAAAAAATGTATCAACCCTTGCAGTGGGGCTACCTCCCACACTGCAAGGGTTAACTGTTTGTTTGTTTCTAGGTGCTAAAAAAAAGTTATATTCAACAGATCATTGCAGCCGGCTTGCTCTTAGACCGAGTCCCTAGGGCCTCCCCCTCCTCCCTCTGCAACTTTATATAACATTAAAATTATAATTCTACATAAGTATCAATAGTGGCACCTCCTCTAAAAACCAACCCAGCACATTACATCTAATTACAGTAATGGTTAAAACCTCACAAACTCTTAGATCGTGAGTAACAAAAATGGTGGGATGAATACCTCATAAATGGAGCAGAGAGAATGTAGAGGAGTTGCCCATAGTAACCAATCAGCTTCCCTTTTTCATTTGTTATGTTAATAATGGAAAATGAGAGAAGCTTTTAAATGAAACATATGATAATGATGCTGTGTGTATTACCATAATAATTCATATAACACTGCATTAAGTGACTTATGACACTATTATTTCTACTTTACATGTTGCATCTAATAATGTTTGTATTTTTATAAAATGTCAGTTGTTCGAAGGCTCCACACCCAGAAAACATTAAAAAACTCAGTATGCCTAATAGAGATACAAGAACTGAGTTAGTTAATAGTGTATGTTTTAGGATATGTGACCCTTCGGCTTCTTCCTCATTTATTAGAAAACACAGGACATATTTAGTGCACTTAAAGCTTAGTGTTTGTTTGATATTTGATAGTGACTGACTTACGTGGCCATGTTCCTGTACCTTTACACAATATATAAAGAGTTAAATGTTATACTGATGCTTTAATTTTTTTGTGCTTTGAATGTACAGTATGTATTATCATACAGATACTTTAAATCATATCTTCAGTAAATAGTTTAAATTAGCATAATTTTAACATTAAATAACTGGTGCCAGTGGCGAAACCAGAGTTACGGGCGCCCGGGGCAGAACAAAATGTTGCGCCCCCCACAACCATTATATCACCACCTCATCCATCCTGTCCCTCTGGTTCTAAGGATAATTCAGTACAATACATTCAATACATTAAACAGCAATGCAGAATGGCTCCAGCTATAGAGGACTACAAATCCCAGCAATGCATTATACAGCAATGGAGAATCGCAACCGGCTATAGAGGACTACAAATCCCAGCAATGCATTATACAGCAAGGCAGAATCGCAACCGGCTAAGAGGACTACAAATCCCAGCAATACATTATACAGCAATGCAGAATGGCACCGGTTAGGGCTACAAATCCCAGCAATACATTATATAGCAATGGAGAATAATATGAAGCTACATACTCTGTGTTGCTCAGCAGGGCTGTGCAGCATCTCAGGAGACTGTGCAGGGTCTGACCAGGGTGGTGTGTCCAGACAGCGGAAAGGAGGAGGAGATGTGCAGCCAGTGCTGTAAACAGGCATTGTGAGGTCCCCACATGGCTGCCCTGAGGTTCCCAGCAAGTGCAGGATCTTGCGGCAACCGAACCTGTAAAAAAAATCCTTAATCTCATCCTTCCCCCCCTATAGGCATTAGACCCCCCTACATTTCCCCTATAGGCAGCAGATCCCCACCATAAGGGTGTACAGGGGCAATGAGGACATGCTGGGTCTTGTAGTTCTGTATGCTATGAGGCTGTATGAATTACTGCCCTCCTGAAAGTACAAGTAATACAGTGCCACTATAAAAAAATATAATAAAACATAGTTGACCTGGAAAGTTTCAAGTTAAATTGAGTTCTATTCTATGTTTTATAGTGGCATTGTATCACTTGTTGATGGAAGACATGGAGGACCGCAACCGCCGCCAAAACATCCGAATCCGGGGGATCCCGGAGGCGACCTTGCCTGCAGACCTCTGGTCCACCGTACAGGCCATTTTTGGCTCCCTATTACCAGAAGCCACTCCAGACTCCATTCTGATGGACATTGTCCACCGCACCATTGGCCCTACACCTGCAGATCCTTCCCGCCCACGGGATATCCTTTGCCGCCTGCACTACTTCACAGTGAAAGAAGACATCCTGCGGCAGGCCTGGTTGAAAAGGCCAGTGGAGTTTGACGGGGCCCAGCTCCAGATCCTGCCGGATATCTCCAAGAACACCCTCCGACGTCGGGCCCTCCTGCATCCCCTGCTGGATGCGATCAGGCAGTCTGGGGCCATCTACCGCTGGGGATACCCCATACGTCTCCATGTCCGTAAAGACGGTTCCACGTTCCAGGTTCGCACGAGAGCAGATGTACCGGCCCTGTGTGAGTTCCTGGGCATACCGGCCCTACACCTTCCTGACTGGCTGGCCTACTTCCCGGATGACCAGGCCGCAACACCGAAGCCCCGCAGGGGCCGCCGGGTGCGCCGTTCCCCCTCTCGGGACCGACCTGCGTTCACATCTGAGGAGGTCGTGGAGGCTGCGGAACCGTAGACATGGTGAGACGCTGCCCCTCTTTTCGTCTCCATTTTTATGCTCTTTCAACCCTGCCCGAGCCTACCAAACCCATCCAGCCTATGGACCGGACTCAGGCCAGTTATACTCCATTGCCATAAGGGTCCCCGGAGCATCTCCCAGGGCTTACCACCACTACTGCCTCGTGGAGCCGCATCCCATCCCTAGGAGAGTGTCTGTGTCCTGTTGAACTGTGCTCCCTGAGAGGCGCCTACGGACCGCAGTGACCTACCACATTTCCCCCCCTTCCCTCTCTTTTTTTACCACTCCGTTTTCGGCCTACCCATGTGATCGGTCACCCCCTGGGATGCTCCTACCTCCCGAGTTGTAAGTTGGGGGTCCGTTGTGATATGGAGCTGGGTTCTGCCTTGAGTCCCACTTCCGGGAGATTTGTTTTTTTTGTTTTTTGTTACATGCCAGAGGGTTTCTTCCCCTGCTTGCAATGCCGTCTCGGTCTACCCGCTGTCGGGGAGCCGTGCGGCGGCTCCGCGGTGCCGGGGGAGGGTTGCACGCCCGGAATCCCGAGCGTTTGCCATTGGTTCCAGTGTGAACTGGTGCCAGGGGGTCCGGGTCTGAGTTGCCGCCCCCTCCGGGACCTACGCCGAGCCCTGCAGGCTCCACGACACAGGGTTGGTCATCTGCCATGTCAGGTGGTCAGGTTATATGCAATTACTGTTATACAGATTGTTTGAAATGTTGTTTTGAATATACTTACATGTGGTATTCACGGAGCACCGCTCCGCCTAGGTGTAGATTCGCTACCCCCACTAGTTGGTCCCAAGAGTGCCTTCAGGGCCATTGGGACGTCGAACTTCGGTTCACGCCTTAGCCTCAATTCCCCTCGGTGTTCTTCTCCCCCCCTCCCAATACAGCGTTCCCTCCCCATCGTCCCTGTCACTTTCTTCCTCATCCTCCTCTTGTGTCTGTACCCTCCCTCCCTATCCCCTCTACCCTACCTAACGTGAGCCATGTCTTTCCTCAAAATCCTCTCCCTCAATTTAAAAGGCCTGAATGTACCCGAAAAACGCAAAATGGTTCTCAATGACCTACACCGCCAGAGAGTTCAGGTGGCCTTCCTCCAAGAGAACCACTTTGCAGAGGGGCGGGCCCCTCTGCTTCGCGACCGTCGCTATTCAGCAGTGTACCATAGCTACTCGCCAGATAAGAAATCCAAGGGAGTAAGTGTGCTGATATCTGGGTCGGTACCGTGGCAATTACTCGAGGGGTCTGCGGGTGAGGAGGGGCGACTGCTGATGGTGAAGGGGATGATCGGCTCCCAACGGGTCACCCTGGCTACCATCTACGTGCCTCATCAGGGACAGCTTACCTTCCTTGAGCGTGCTCTGAACGCATTGGATGACTTCAGGGAGGGCACCCTAATTTTGGGGGGGGACTTTAATTTACACCTGGACCCTGAGACTGACTCCACCAACCCGACCTCCCACATGCCCTTTTCCGCCCTGCGGCGACTGCGGAAAACTACTCCATTTGCACCAACTGGCCGATGTGTGGCGGATACAGCATCCCACGACTAGGGATTATTCATTTCACTCACTGGTTCATGACACATACAGATTTTTTCCTAGTCGCTCATGGTGCCCTGCCATCGGTGTGCACCACAGAGATTGGGAACATTACCTACTCAGACCATGCCCCAATCCTGCTGACCCTGCTGCCCCCGCGCGGTTGGTGCTGGCGACTGAATGAAACGCTTATCCAAGATTCCGGACTCCTCCAGGAGATCGAAGGTGATTTGCGTCTATATTTTGATCTCAACTCCACCCCGGACTCCTCCCCGTACATGGTGTGGGAGGCCCATAAGGCCTACATTAGGGGGACCCTCATAAAGCTCGGGGCTAGACGCAAGAAATTGAGACTGGAGAAACAGACCGCACTTCTGACACAGATCCATTCCCTGGAAATCATCCATAAAATACATCGTGACCCAGCTGTCCTGGCTCAGCTGCAGGCTGTCTAAGCCGTTCACTTGGCTTAGACAAGGCCAAAGCCGCACTCACCAAGTGTCGCAGGCATTTCTACGAATACGGTAATCAATGTAGCCGCTCCCTCACCCAAGCGTTACGCCAGCAGCGCGCGCGAACCTTTATCCCGCTAATTAAACACCCGGGGGGTCACCCTTGCCACCTGTCGGAGGACATAGCCGCAGCGTTCCGCGATTACTATGCTACCCTCTATAACATACCATGCTCACAGTCCGCTGCGGCCCTGACCTCACGTCAACGACGCATTCGCGCCTATTTGACGGCATCCACCAGACTGGTTTACTCTCGCTTACTACAAAAAGTTTCCCACTCTACTCCATGGCCGTATGCTTGTGGCCTGGAATGCGATCCGAGAGATGCACACCCTTCCCAGGGATGCTCTCGCGGCTCACATAACTGTGATCCCTAAACCTGATAAGGACCCCACGGCATGTCCCAGCTACCGCCCCATCTCCCTCCTTAATGTGGACATCAAGCTTTTTGCAAAGGTCCTAGCCACGCGCCTTCTTCCGTATCTCCCCTCCCTGATCCACCCGGACCAGGCAGGCTTTGTCCCCACCAGGGAAGCTAGGGACAATACTATTAGGGCCCTTAACATTATCCACTCGGTCTGGTCAAAGGCCTCCCCGTACCTACTGTTGTCGACTGATGCGGAGAAGGCCTTCGACAGGGTCGACTGGTCCTTTCTTTGCCTTACCCTGGAGCACATCGGGTTGGGTGAGAGGGCATGCTATCTTGGATCCTAGCCCTTTACTCGAGTCCCACGGCTTGCGTAAGCGTCAACGGTATCCTATCTGCACCCCTCACCATAGGCAATGGCACTAGGCAGGGATGCCCACTCTCCCCCCTCATTTTCACATTGAACCTCTACTGCGCACCATCCGGGCCCACCCGGACATCAGGGGCATCATGGTAGGATCCACCCAACATAAAATAGCTGCCTACGCAGATGACCTACTGTTTTTTGTCTCCTCCCCAGACACCACGCTACCCAATTTGACATGTGCCCTACGCCAATACGGCGACCTGGCCAACTTCCATATCAACACTCAAAAATCGGAAGCTCTCAATCTGACAGTACCAGCCCGTATGCTATCCCGTATTCAGCAGAACTTCCCGTACAATTGGGCCCCCAATGCCATCAAATACTTGGGCGTAAAACTTAACTTTCCGCCTCTGCTATTGAAGGTTAAATCAGATCTAGAGGGCTGGTCCAGGAACACGTTTTCCTGGACAGGTCGGTGTAATGTCGTGAAACAGAACGTCCTCCCACGCTTCCTCTATCCCTTCCAGGCCCTACCAATACGAATCCCTCGGGCATACTTCCGATCCCTTCAGGCAGCGATATCCTCCTTCGTTTGGGCAGGTAAGACCCCCAGACTTCGCCTGTCGGTCCTTCGACGGCCAAAGCTGGCGGGTGGTCTGGGCCTTCCCAACTTCTACCTGTACTACATGGCCTCCCACCTGACACGAGTCGTGGACTGGTGCAGACACGGGGAGACTAAACCCTGGGTGTCATTGGAGCAGTCCATAACCTCGATCCCTCTTCAGGCCCTTCCCTGGTGTGGGACAGCACTGCCCACAAAATCATTAGAGGTCGCTATGGTAATCCCAATGTGGACGCCCCGCCACACCGGACAGACCCTAAAATGTCATTAGGAATACTTCTGGCACGCACACGGTGGCGATGCAACCTATACAACTACTGGCATGACCCCCCGCGGTCGCGAGGGCCAGTCGAGCGATCAATGTTAGAAATGCCGTAGTCGATCTGTCAGTTTATTACAAATATCTAAGTTCTCTGTATTTTTGTTGTGATAAGATGTGACGCAACCGCCCTTGTTTGTTGTCATGATACGAAACTGTTCAATAAAGAATTTATAAAAACAAAAAGAGTTCCCTTCACTGGAACTAAGGGGCCAAGTCAACCCCATTAGGGTAATACTTTGAGACAAGGTCTGAGATATATCCGGGGGCAGAGTTGTGGATGTTTTTTTACATGACTGTTAATATTTTGAATGTTATCCTCTCGGTGAGTGGAAGCCAGTGTAGGGATTAGCAGAATGGGGATGCAGACACTGAGCGGTTGGTAAGGTGAATGAGTCTGGCAGCTGCATTCATGATAGACTGAAGGGGGGATAGCCTGTGTAGTGGAAGGCCAATGAGGAGGGAGTTACAATAGTCAAGACGAGAGATAACAAGGGAGTGGATAAGTAGTTTTGCGGTTTCTTTGGTGAGGAAGGGGCGTATTTTTGAGATGTTACGAAGGTGAAGGTGGCAGGATTTGGATAGCGATTGGATGTGGGGAAGAAAGGTGAGGTCGAGTCAAGGATGACACCTAGGACCTTGGCAAGAGGGGAGGTTTGGATAGTTGTGTTATCAATCTCAACTGAAATGTTGGGGGAAGGTGCACGGGCAGGAGGAAATATCATGAGCTCAGTTTTTGAAAGGTTGAGTTTTAAGAAATGTTGTGACATCCATCGGCATAGAGATGGTATTGGAAGCCATGTGAGGTTATTAGTTGACCAAGGGAGGAGGTGTAGATGGAGAAGAGAAGGGGTCCAAGGACAGAGCCTTGGGGGACCCCTACAGAAAGAGGAAGAGGAGGGGAAGAGTTAGAATTGTAGGTGACACTGAAGGAGCGCATAGATAAGTAGGAGGAGAACCATGAGAGATCAGAGTCTTGTAGGCCAAGCGAGTGGAGTTTTTTGAGGAGCAGCAGGTGGTCAACAGTGTCAAAAGCAGCAGAGAGGTCTAATAGACCTCTAATAGAGGTCTAACATCTCCAGTGGCAGCGTGCTTTATACCACGGCATCCCACACTTTGCATTGCACTTGGTAATGTAAGGCTTGGATGCAGCTGCTCGGCCATGGAAACCCAGTCCATGAAGCTCTCTACGCACTGTTGTTGTGCCAATCTGAAGGCCACATGAAGTTTGGAGGTCTGTAGCTATTGACTCTGCAGATAGTTGGCAATTTCTGCGCACTGTGCGCTTCAGCATGCGCTGACCCCACTTTATGGGCATACCACTTCATGGCTGAGTTTCTGTTGTTCCCAGTTGCTTCCACTTTGTTATAATAGCACTGACAGTTGACCGTGGAATATTTAGTAGCAAGGAAATTTCACAGATGGACTTATTGCACAGGTGGCAACCTATCATGGTGCCACTTGAATCTTAATTTATACTCACCCCTCCCGATGCCCACGCCAATGATCTCTGTTGTAATGAAGAAAAAAGTCATCTAAAGAATCTCCAAAAACGGACATTTCTGGTAGTATTAGCTTCCTTATTCCCTGCTGTGCTCAGTAGTTTCATTTGCCACCCCTAGGCCTACATCATTTTTGTGCCCTGGGACCTCAGAGCACAGCATGGAACCAAGGACCTAAAAGTGTCAGATTCTGATTACAACAGAGATGAGCAGCACTGGCAGAAAGAGAGGTAAGTATAAACTATCTTATTGGTGGGAAGGACTTTATTTACATATTGAATTTAATAAAGGAACTGTGCTGGGTGGGGTCAAGAGATGATCTTTTAAGGTAAGGTGCTTTCTTAGATTTTTAAGTGTTAGCATGCATAGATGAGAAACTTTAAAGTGTAAGCTCTAAAATGCATTGGTGATGTATTACAGCTATACCACTGCTTAAAAAAATAGCTTTGCACATTTAAGAAGAACACTGGTGGACTTTACGAATGTGCATTGTACTCTGCCTACTTCAGGAGTCTGAAGCCAGAGTAGTGCAATAAAATTTAATGAGAGTGTAGTAAACAAAAAAAAATGCTGAGAGAAGAGCCTAGACACATGACCTGTAAAAAAAGACATGACCAGCTCTCCTCTAGTTAGGAAACTTTTTATTTTGCATTAGGTAGAGTGAATTCTGTAAATGAGCCGTAGACTACACGCTGCAGTCTGCATTTTATAAATGGGCAATAGAATGTATGCTACTGTGTGCCTAGCCCTACAGAAAGATGATAGCGAGATCCAGTCTGCCTTATAAATGTGCCCAGTGGTCTATCTACCACAAGGCAAACTATGCATTTGCCTTGAACGGTTCTTTCCAGAGGGGTAGCAAAAAACACCGCCACCAAACCAGTGAGGCCATTAAGAGAAAAAAAGTATCCTTACACAAAGCCACCAACGAACTCAGCCTCCTCTCCCTGACGCTGGCAGAAGTGATACAGCTCGGGCTTGTTACTATTTAAACAGATGCTTGCTGTATCCAGCTTCTGACATGATAGGCAAAATGTGCAGTGGGGTTCCACGCTACATCAATAGCGAAACCTGTCAGAAGCTAGATACAGTGTACATGCTGCATCCGGCAACTGACAGGTATTGCAAAATGTCTTAAACAGGAACATGTGGGGCAAATTTAGATTAGAGTAGTGCCGGGATTTAGTCTTGCCTAGGGCAGCACAAAACCAAATTACACCACTAAATGGGCCTGTAGTCTATATTGTTCCTCCCTGTTTTCATAAGAACCAGTGTTGTTTTGTCAGTTGTCAGACAATTCTATCATGTTTATTTATACACATATCTGGTGCCACCCAATTCTTAAATAAACAAGTGGGTCACGAATATTTCTGAAGAAACAAGATTACACAATTCCAGAACATATCATTGATGATCTCTTCCTACTACCTGCAATGTGATATATAAATTCAAATGTCAAACCCGATTAACAAGTCTTCAGCTTTTGTTGCAATCAATCTTAAAAGACATGGGTATGCTAGTGGAATTGACTGGGTATGGTACAACATCTTAAGCAAATATAATATTATGTTTCAAAGCATTCACAGCTGCTGTTTGTTTAGTGCGTAAACTGCAAAACCTATTTACTTGTCGCATATTCCCATTTCTACATGTCCCAGTGTGCAGTGTGACAAATGGTACCTCATCCCATCATTTCAATGATATGGTTATTATTCCAAGTAATTTCTTCATTAAATATCTTTATAGCACATCTGTATGTTTTTTTTTTTTTTTTGAACCTGCCAAAAATAGCAAGATAATAATGAAGATCCAATTAAACGATAAAATAAAAAATCTGTTTTTGCTGCACTATTCACGTTCAGTCGGGAGATTTTCCTTGCAGTATTTTTTTTCTGCAATGAGATATCATCAGTCCAGCATGGCTAGCATCGTTTAACCCACTTCCTCTGAACCCAGTCATCTTTAGACCGGCCAAAGCCTGTGATTGGACAGTGGAAGAAGCACATCTATTAAGAGAACAGTAGACATGACACATGCCTCTGTCACTGCTGGGTTCATTGTGCTGCTTCCTTCTCTCACAATCCAGCCCTGCAGTACAGGGAATGCAAGCTACTCAAACCAGATCAATTTAATTTATTGTATTTAAAACAAAGAAAAATGATGTTTACTTTTTTGGGGGGGCAGCACCAAGCACATTGGTTATGTGTAATGGCTTTTTCTTCACAGACACTGGATATTACTCTCAGCGGCTGTCTACCAGGGCTGTAAGAGGCTGTCTCACCCCCCTCTCTCCGCAATTCACAGAGCAACTATTACCATTATTCCACAATGGCTCGAGTTTGTGAATGGAGGAGCAGCAGTTGAAAGACAGAATCTCTACCGCCTATTCACAGAGCACGATACATTGTGGCATGACATTAATTCGGGCTTTGTGAATAGCGGGGAGCGCTGAGGGGGGTGAACCAGCGGTGCAACACTTCAGAGTAGCTGCTCACAAATTACGCTCCTTGCAAACTCTCGCGGCGCTGAAAGACACCCGATGAGTGTAATATTTGGCGATGAAGTGAAGTGAAGATTTTTGCAAGAAGCTGCAGGTAAAGAGATACACTCCATTACACATATCTAATGCATGTATTGCTGTATCACACCCCAAAAAAGTAAACTAGCTTTAAAGATTTATTAATGTTTACAGAGCTGCATTTATTTGTGTGCTCAGACCTTAGGCAAGGACAATCAGACTTTAGAATAATCTCTGATCCAGTCAATATGCAGAAGTGTATACATAATATAAGAATTAAGAATATCTAAACCCAAAAACAAAAATTAAATATATTGCAGATTACCAGTGCTTAGATGTGGTGACTGCATTAGTTTTTACATTTTCCAGGCATTTTCCCTATATTTCTACCTGGTAAACCTGCAAAAAACACAATATTTTCCTTAAGTGGCTACACCAACTCCTCCACTGTATCTTCAAACAGGTCTTCCTCTCTTCATCTCTCTATACATGGGGTTGGTGGATTAGTAGTTTACAGAAGGAAGACAACATGGTTTGTTTTTTCAGTTCAGCTTACAGGAAATGATTAGGACACTGCATTTCAGTACTGCATTTCACATATTCTGTACTTGTTGAAAATGTTCTTAGCCTGAAAAAAGGAAAACTAATGAACCCAACACATCTAGGGACTGGTAAGCTGCAAAATATTACATTTCTGTGCTTGCGTTTAGATATTAAATCCTTTAATCATCACAAAACAACAAGATTACTCAAACATGTATAGGATCTTCCATAGTTACACAGTTAGTGAGGTTGAACAAAGACACAGGTCCATCAAGTTCAACCTATATGTGTGTGTGTGTGTGTGTGTCTGTGACACTAACAACTCCCATATCCCTCTATATTCTGCAACATGAAAACTAATGTATGTGTCTTGTAAAGTTTGCAATGCCTTCAGCTGCTATCATTAACTGCAGAAGGGAATTCCACATTTTTACTGCTCTTACAGTTAAAAAAAAAACCTTTAAGCACTCTAAGATGAAACTATTTCTAGTCCAACTTTGTATTCTGGCCCCATGTCATCTTTAGAGTTATTTGTTTAATCAGTTAATTCCTTATACTGCAGTCCCCATTGATGAATTTGCAAGTTGCAGTCATATCCACCCTTACGTGCTTCTTTTCCAAGGAGAATACATGTAATATCTGTAGGAGATATTCATAACCTAAGCCTCCCATCCCTTTTATTAATTTTGTTGTTGCCCACCTCTGAACCCTCTCAAGTGATTCTAACGTGATTTATAAAGTGGCTTGCTATTATAAATAATGTTTTTATCTCTTGCATTAACCCATTTTTTAGTACAGAATAGCATCCTGCTCGCCTTGCTAGTTGCAGCTTGACATTGAATGCTGTTGCTGAGTCTGTGCTCTATGAGGAGAAAGAAGATAGATCGGCCTGGAGCCAGGAAACAAAGGGGGAATGAGCGGAAAGCCTATATGACAAGGGTGGGAAGGGGAACCTGGACAGGAAGGGGTTAAAGAAAGGTTGAAAGTAAGGTAGGGGATGGGCACTTACCAGATTGGGCCAAAGAGGTTGGCTAGGAGGGGCTTCAGAGGGAGGTCTGCAAGGAGGAGTCACACAGAGCCAGTCGGAGATTATCAGACAAGAGGCGAGCGTCCCTCCTACCTGGTCTGGAGTTGTTTTTCGTCTGGCTTGGATTGATTAGTCATGGAGGCTGCTTGGCGGTTTGGATCCTTGATGGCGTTTCTTGGCTGCTGGTGATTTTGATAAATTAATGGGGGGACCCATCTTCGGTGCGGGTGTCCTCTATGTGGTGATGTCCAACAGTTGCGACCAGGTAATAAGGGCCAATGTGGGTCAATTAATATTGTCGCCGAGACTGTGTATGATGGCTGGGGGCATCAGCTACAAAATGTGGCCACAGATTCAAATTTGTTTATGGTTCCTAGTGCCTTCAATTACCTGAAACCTGAGAATTTTCTAACAGTCTGGTTATTTGTTGATGTTGGTTATTTATAAATGTTATTTATACTGGTTTTGGGGTAGTTTACATGATAAAAGGGGTAAAATGGAGAAAGGGGACCTCTGAGCTCCTTTATGCAAATATTTTGCATGCAGTTCTTAGCTCCCATGTGCATAACTTTACATTTTTCAATATTGAATTACAACTGACATGTTGCTGCCCACTCCTCAGTTTTATCTCGGTCTTGCTGCAGTGATTCTATGTTTTGTTGTAAAGTCATTGCCCTACATAGGTTGGTTATCAGCTAGTGGGAGCTAGTAGAGTTTTGGGGTATTTTGCAGGGGAGTACATTTAAGAGCTGTCAGAGATTTTATTGTGCATTTCCAAAATATATATACTGTATTGTAGCTTTCTTTGCACTTATTATGTCATTTTGCTAAGATCATTTTTATATACTGCCTTTCAAGCACTCTAGGGCGCACCTCTCTATATGCCTGTAAGGTTATTTATCATCCCTGCTGAACCTTGGCAGAGTACAGGTCAAGCCATCTGGTGAATACAATATTTAGAAAAAGTGTTTGCTCGGGGAAACTCCTACATCTTAAGGAAAACCCTATTACCTGAAGTGGATGACTAAGACTTTCTGCGTATTGATAGTGGAGAATAGTGAAGAGTGCGAAAATTCTACTCTCCCGAGTTTATTAAATCGATCAAAAATTCACCTAAGGAGTATTTGAAGGCAACCTGCATTAAAGCTAATGGGAGCTGAATTTTGATGAACAATTGTGGCTCCTTAGGGGGGCTGCTAGGCAGACATTTTGTCCAATAAATAGCATGGAATTCTGGGCAGTGCCATGAAGACCTTTGCCAATGTAACAAAAAAATTTAACCAAATGTACAGTAGGGGAGGGGCATTTTCATGTGGTTTTAAATAAGAAACACAAATCTTTTAAATTACAGGTTTGGGGGATGTGGTAAAGCTGTCCATAGTGTTATAGAACCATCATGGTTTTCAGGGATAGCATTAGTGACAGCATACTTTGGCAGTTTGGTATCAAATCATTTTTTGCAATTAAAATTAGCTAGACAACAGTGGTACCTAAAACTAAATTTCTTTGCTTCTTATGAGTTGTTAGCTGGCAGATTGGGACCAAATGTACTTGACACAATGCTCAGGCCGCTGGTTTTGATAAAAAATAGAGCTTCAACCTAGGTTGGGTTGGGTTTACAAATTGCCAAGCAGCAGAACAGTTTTGCATCATCTACGGCTTCCCCTGAAGTGCTGACAGGCAGTGAATCAGGCTTTACTGCTGTGCTCAATTCCCTCTCCTCTTCGTTTCGCCACTGCCAGAGAAAATAGGAAGACTTGGTTATCATTATAACCTTTCTCTTTTTGTCACCTCATGCAGCAAGCCAGAAGTGGAGTGCTGAAATTATTCTGCTGATTCCTCATGATCATTTTGCAAAGATGTAGTGGGTTTAGTGGAGGAAAAGGAAAAGGGTAAATCTGCAACACTGGCTGAATACTGGCTATTCTGTTCCTACGAGAAGGAAAATAATGCAGGCATTGGGAAACAGTTACCTTCCCTGTGTGGTGTGGCTGGAGTGGTCTGCCTTTCTGGCCAAGGAAATGCAGACATGCCTCACTTCTGTTATGTGCAACCCTACTCGTTTTTTTTTTTATAAGAAAAATAATTTTTTTGTCTACCTGTAAAACCTTAAAGTCCATTCAGGGACACAGGACTGTAGTCATTCTTAGACATTTGGGTTATACTTCTGCCTTTGGAAGGTTTGGACACTGGTGGCTAACAAGAAACAATAAACAAGACCCTCATATAATGCTGCAACCAACCATCATGCCTCCATCATGACTAAGCAGTAAATAAGGCCAAAAACACAGAGGGGTAGAGCTTGTATCCCTCAAAGAACCTCAAATTGTTGTTGTAAATACAACATTGTATTTATTTTATCGTCAAATGGGGACACAGGAATGTAGTAATTCTTAGACATTTGGGATGTCTAAAAGAAGTCCAACTGAGGGGAGAAGCAAGGGATGTAAATCTTAGTTTAGGACATATCTGAAGTTGTCAATGCCAGAATAAAGGCTAGATAAAAAGGGGCAAAAGCAAAAATGGAAATTACCACAACCAAAGAAGGAATCCAAAGATCAACCGGGTGTTCCAGACAGGTAATTACCACTGAATGGAAACTGCTACCTGAAAGAATGATGACTCTCAACTACCAATGTGGAGGACAACCAATTATGAACCAAAAGGAAAACAGGAGGAACAACAACTACCTAAACAAGAGAAAACATTAAGAACAGCTAGGGCGGTCAACAAAAAGTTATGTTTATTTAGGTAAAGGCTGAAGAATAGAATCACCCTTCATTATAAGGAAAGAAAATGTTGAACAGACAACGCATGTCTACACAAAAAGACCACCAGAAAACGTCCAACTCGCACCCATAGGTGTGTTAGGGTCATGGTAGCCACAGTATAGACTGCCTGATCATATATTATGCAGTTGGGCAATAGAATGTCCTGCCTGCTGATTATGCAGGGAAGTGTAGGACTTGAAAAGAAGGATACTTCCTTGTAAGGAAGAAAGGAGACCCTCATTGTTTACAGCGGGGAACAGCACACGCATAGGTGTGTTAGGGTCATGGTAGCCACGGTATAGCCTGCCTGATCATATATTATGCAGTTGGGCAATAGAATGTCCTGACTGCTGACTATGCAGGGAAGTGTAGGACTTAAAAAGAAGGATGCTTCGTTGTAAGGAAGAAAGGAGACCCTCAGGCCTTGTTCACACCAAGCGCGTTCCAGGAGCAGAGCAGAGCAGTTACAGACTGGATCAAAACTGCATCCAATGTATTCCAATGGTATTTTGGGCTCTGGTTCACACCGCAGCTTTCAGTTCCAGAACATGTAAAAAAAACTGCAGCAAGCCCTATTTTACCTGCTCTGAAACGCTCTGGAACGCATGCAAACACATCAAAAACACATGCAAATGCCCTGGAGCGCACTGAAAGGGCATTCTAAATTTGTTTTTTTTAAACCAAAAACGGCCCGGAACGCATCAAAAACGCGGCACAACCCACTGCACTGCGTGTGCAGAAACTCATGCAGATCTGGTCTGCATTTGGTGTAAACAAGCCCTCATTGTTTACAGCGGGGAACAGCAGATGAAAGAATCTGGAAGCAATACTCAACACTGTCTAGAGCAGGAAGACAGTAACCCAGTCAGGAACAGGAGAAGTATTCAAACAATTCTAGAGGGGAAGATCTAGCAGTCTCCAGATAAAGTCCAGCAGAGAAAAACTTGAATAGCTGATCAACAGAGCAGTCAGTACGGTTAGGATTCTTGGATTCTGTTGTGAAAGGCACTGGAGCACACTTAGAATCCCTGAAAGCAGATTGCTCCATTAATTGCGCAAGGACTAAAAAAATGGATATCAAAGGCCTTGTGGACATATGGGATGCCTCACTGTATAAGACTCGAATGAGGCTGACTCTATAGTAATAGGGGTCCCAGATCTGTGTTGGTCCCTTCTGGGGATACCAAGAACTATCAACAATGGAAACGTATGGGCTGAGGTCATCTGTTGCACTGGGACTGTCCCCTGTGTGTCTATTAAAAGACATGTTGTACCTCCTAGTAAAGAAAACATCTGGACCCAAAGTGAGGCAAAGCCTTCCATTCTCACAAAACTCGTGCATGCGAGTGCATGGAAACTCAACCTATTGGATTACATGAGCATTCAGCTCCCTCAGCCTTGATCATTACTGCTGTAAGATGGCGGTGATAAAAATGTTAAAATAGTGCCCAACAGTATTAACTGTAAGGTAGCTCCCAGTGCTTTGGTCCAGCTAGCCTTACTCACTATGTGAGCCTTAGGGACTCAGAGACTGGGTCACACCAGAGGCTGTGAAGCAGCTGTGGACCCAGAGAGAGCTCCACGGCTAACACAGTACACAAAGTTCAAAGGTCTGTAAAGTACAACACTAATGCAAAGCCCTGTGCCCAAAGGTCACATTCCATGCTAGCTCTGCATCTTTCAGTGCAGCTGGGTTCAGATAGGGCTTCCAAATACCAATCTACTTCAGACTGGATGGCCTTACTCACAAAGAGAGACTGGGTCACACCAGAGGCTGTGCCATGGGTCTGGACCTGAAGAGCACTCTGTGGCTTACTAACACAGCACACAGAGGTCTGGAAAACACCACAACACAGAGTCCAGTGCCCAAAGGTCACACATTTCAGGCTAACCCCATGATCTTTTGTCCAGCAGGGTCCAGTACGGCCTTTAAAGCTGTTACTGAGGATACAATGGTCCTGATAACTGATGGGTTGTGATTTAACTTTGTTCATGAAAGTGAACTGTTTCAAAGAAGAAATGTAATGAGGGTTTATACTGTCACATGGACTCATAGATATTTGTACTTATGTCAAGGGTGTTAATTGAATATATATATATATATATATTAGCGCTCAGTAAGCTAATGTTTCATAAGACAGAAGTGAGAGAAAATCTCCAATAGCAACACAGGCAGAAATAAAAATGCTTTGTTTTAATAGAGTTGGGGAAGGCTAAAACAGTTTTTGTTATTGTTCCGTGTTCCTTTTGCAGATTTTCCATCATTCCTTTCATTTTCTGGAAATTGGCAACAATGCAAAGTGGCATCAAGTAGGATGGTGGGGTGGGTTCTGTGATGGAATGATGGAACACTCTCTGCATTCCAGCACCTGAAAAAGTGCAACTACTGTCATATAGAGTGATCATAGCCCAACAATAAAACTTTAGTTCGACCAGATGGTGGCATCTATAAGTAAACACTAGAAATCAGTTAGGGGGCTTTAACATAATTGCCAGTGACCACCAATGGGGAGGGTACGATTACTACAGGTGAACACCAATTAAAGGGGGTTTAACATTATTATTGCTGACCACCAATGAATGTAAGGGTTAAAGGAAAACTATGGGGTTAGGGCTTTTCCCCATAGTTCTCCTTAGGGTAACAAGCTAGCGTCCTCCCGTCACCTTAAGCTCAGTATACCGCAAGCTACAGCTTGCGGTATACTGAGACGCTGAAGCGGATCCCGACAATTTTATGTCTGGATCCGCCCAGCTGCGTGAGTGACAGCTGGCTCTGCCAATCTAGAGGCAGAGCCAGCTATACCCGCCCCCTCCCCCGTCCGTTCCGCCAGTCAGGGCTGGAAGATCGGAGCGGGGAGGGGGGAATCCAGTCCCTCCCCTGTCACGGCAGAGAGCCGTGACAGGATCGAGAAATGAGCGAACGCCAGTATGTGTTCGCTCACTTCCCGATCTACTGAGCCGACCTGTGACAGTTTCGTTGTCACAGTTTGGCTAGAACTATGAGGATGAGTGAAAAGCACTCACTTCATAGTTCTCCTTTAACATTACTGCTACTAGCCCCCAATTAAGGGGAGGTTAACATTACCTTCACTGACCTGCAATAAAAGAGGAGAGGTTAACATCGCTGTCCCTAAAACCAATGTTGGGAGTTACTATTGTGTCCACAGACAGCAATGGAGGGGGTTATTACTGTAGGAACGGATAACAATGCTGGGAGTTATTTTTGCTCACTCTACCACCAATACAAGGTGTTTATGTTGCAGCCACTGACACCAATGTTGGAAGTTAATATAGCAGACACCAATGCTGAGTGTTATTAATGTGGCCATTGACACCAAAGATTGTGGTTATGTTTTTAATCACTGTCACCAGTGCGGATATTACTGAGGCCACTGATACCAATGCTGAGGGTTATTATTATGCCCAGTGACACCAATGATGATAGTTATTTTTGTGTTCAATTAAACCAATGCTGCGGGTTCTAATTGAAGCCACTGACACCAATGCTGGGAGTCATTATTGTAACCACTGACACCAATGTTGATGATTATTATTAAAGCTACTGACACCAATGCTTATTAGTGATCCCCTGAGGCCACTGAAACCAATGCTTATTAGTTAGGCCACCGACACTAACAATGGGGCTTATTTTACATGCCACACTACAAGCCATATGCCATGAAGCAACACCTACTTCACTGTCCAAGCCCACAAGTGTTCATCGTGTGGCATGCTACATGCTCCACATTTTTCTTCTCAATCTCCTCCTGATGCCTCCCAATTATTTTTAAATATTGGAAAGTATGAATAATTGTGTATTGAAATGATGGCTAGCTTCTGTGAGAAATATTTTTAAGTCCAAAGAAAGTGCAGTAGGAAGCAAAGTTGCTGTAAAACAGTTTTCCACCTGCCATAGTTAGTTCAGGTACTGTACATGGACTTAAATGTCATACGTGCATGACGCATTTTTCTAACTCTTTATACTGACTTAACCCCTTCATGACTGAGCTTGTTTTCAGTTTCTGTTCGTAAATGACTGACACACTTTTAACATTTTGATGTGTGATTCTTCCATGGCTGTAATATACTTTCTTACTAAATGTACCCACACATATTATATATTGTTTATTAGAGGACAGATAGGGCTATATAATTATATCAAAAATGTGTACCTAACACCTCACTTAGTTTCAATAAGATAGAAAAAAAAATGAGGAAAAAAGTAAAGAAAACACTTTTTTCACTAGTTTTGATTATTATTATTTTTTAGGATTTTGTATAATAATTATAGTATACAAAATATATTATTATATATAATTTTAATTTTTTTAACTTTATTTTTATTCATTTTTTGTACACTTTTTTATTTTTGCCAGTTTATATCGAGCAGTCACTATGACTGCTTGATAAATTAACTTTTTAAATTTTTGGTTATTCTTAGGCTGCTCCAAACTTAGGAACAGCTAATAATAACCTTAGAGACTGATCCTGACAGCATGTCAGAATCAGATCTCATTAAAGGTTTCTGCTGGTGCCCAGATGATCAGAAGTGATACATTTCAGGCACAGAGATACATTGTAACATTGTGCCTGAAATGTATCACACAGCTTCATAGACATCAGGCCAGTCTATGGAGCTGTCAAAACAAATAGCAGAGAGGTGACTCATTTGCTACCTCTCTGCTTTCTTCAGCTGTCAAATATCGGATCGCTTTTTAGCGATCCAGTATTTGTATGTAACGACTTCATTCTTTAATTAATGAAAGAAAGAAGCTTTTACAAAAGCTTAACTATTTCATTAATAAATGCCTCAATACTTAGGCATCCATTAATGTCTGGTAACTGCTGAGAATGAACAGTTACCAGCATTACACAGCCTCAAATAACTGGCCACATACAGTGTACGTGGCCAGTCATATAGGCACTTCGTGGCGGGACGTACAGTGTACATCTCCCGTCATGAAGGGGTTAAAGAAGAACTCTGGGCATATGAAATTTTAACCCTTGCCATGGGACTACTTCCAAACTGTAACTGTTAAGTGCTCATTTTGTCTAGGGAGCTAAGATAACAAAAATACACTCACACAAATTTTGAACCCGACTGGCTGATAGACTGGTCCCTGTGGCCTCTCTTCCCATCTGCTCCTGCGATGGACTGTCCCTTTGTGTCCTCACATCCAATACACTGTATTGGAAGTGATGACTCCTGGGGCCCTAGAACGCCAGAGCGAAGGGGGAGGGGCTGCAGGGACTGGTCTAGCAGCCAGCCGGGTCGAGATTTGGGTGAGAATATCTTTGTTATTTTAGATCCCCAGACAAAACAGACATTTAACCTTTGCAGTGCGGGGGTTGCCCTACTGCAATGGTTAAGATTTAATATTTCCGGAGTTCATCTTTAACAAATTAAAATTTTGGCATCTGTACATATTGTTTTCTTTCATTCATGTGAATGTAACTGTTGTGTTTCTCATGTATACAGGAAGAGAGGACTACATTATATGAGAAAATTGCTTTATTTTTTTAAAAGGAAAAGAATGAAAACATACAGTATGCTTAACAGTTACATTTTTATGTTTAGTTTGCAGTGATTTCCTTCACTCCACATATGAGCTCCTAACTTACTTAATGCAAACTCAAATTTCTCCTCTATCCAGCTATGGAACGCCGAACTTTGGTGGGTGACTGAGCTGCCATGCAGTCGGTGCTGACACAGTTACACTCCTCCACATCAATGTACTCATGTTCCACTTGACTTCCATCAGCACACTGCATCATCACTTTTTTCTTGCTGCTCCTCACCTCCTGACAGCAGGAGCACGTGTGGGACATCGATCTAGCAGCCGCAGAGTATCTGAAGGTATAGAATATCAAAAATATTAAAAATATTTTTGTAAATCTGAATACATTTATATATACAGAAGGGAATTTATCAAAACTGGAGGCGGCAGAATCAGGAGCAGTTGCCCATGGCTTCTCTCTTTCATTTTTAAATCTTAACTAAACAAACTGAAGAGAGAATGTGATTGGTTGCCATGGGCAACTGCACCAGTTTCTGCCACCTCCAGTTTTGATGAATTCCCCTTACAGTATTTGTATATATGCAGTATATATGTATATGTATATATACGATCAGCTATAACATTGTGACCACTTACAGGTGACGTGAATAACACTGATTATCTCATTACAATGGCACCTGGAAGTGGGTGGGATATATTAGGCAGCAAGACAACATTTAGTCCCTGAAGTTGATGTGTTGGAAGCAGAAAAATGAGCAAGTGTTAAGGTGGCCATACACTGTACAACCATCGCAAGACCTTAATTTTGCGATGGTTGTAAAGTGATTAAAAAAACGTATGATCTGCCCATCTTGTACAGGCAGATCGTACTCTCGATCATCGCAAGCCCGCCCCCCTGAGGGGCGGGCTTCCGATGACCGCAATGCTGAACGGGCAGTGTGCGCGTGCGCACACCGGCCCGTTCGGCATTTGTCTCCCGAGCACCGTTCAAACCAGCCCAAAATTGTACGATTTTCAGCTGGTTTTCTAGCGTGCTCCTTAGACAAAAGACATGCAACCGTACAGTAGAAACGGTCGCACGTCTTTGTTCACACTGCTCGATTCTCGTACAATCGCGGGATTTCCCACGATTCTCGTATGAGAATCAAGCAGTGTTTGGGCACCTTAAGGATATGAGAACAACTCCAAAACTGCAGCTCTTGTGGGATGTTCCCAGTCTGCAGTGGTCAGGACCTACCAAAAGTGGTCCAAAGAAGAAAAATGGTCAACCGGCAATAAGTTAATCAGCAACCAAGATTCATTGATGCATGTACAGAGCGAAAGCTGGCCCATGTAGTCCGATCCAATAGAAGAGCTACTGTAGTTCAAATTGCTGAAAAAGTTAATGGTGGTTCTGATAGAACAGTTCTGAACACACAGTAAAACAAGTCTGATCCATGGAGTCCCCACCTCACAACGTACAGGACTTAAAGGATCTGCTACTGGCAGCTTGATGCCAGATACCACAGCATACCTTCAGAGGTTTAGTGGAGTCCATGCTTTGAAGGGTCAGGGCTGTTTTGGTGGCTAAAGGGGGACCTATTCATGTGGTCTACAGGGCTCAATTGCTCAAACTGAAAGGTACGCACACAACTAAATAAGTCAGAGGAGTGACACATTCTCCCCCCTCTGAGGCCCCACAGATTTCTGATCAGAGAGTATATATTACTAAACAACTTCTGATGTTTTCTATCTTTAAAAAAGTGTAATGCTTTGTAAAAAAAAATGTCTCATGGGTGCAGTGTGTACTAAATGTGCATTTGTACAACTAAGATGGTCTTTAAATCATAAAAAATAAATATGAAACATCAGTTTAAAACCATAAACTATGATTGTCTAGGAATTTTCATTTTAAGAGTTTGAATGATACTTACACAGACAAAGTTTCACATAATCCATCACACCGAGCGAGCGTCACCTTTTCTCTGGACTGACAATTATTGTCATACAAATAGTCATAGTCTTGATACACCTTGCATCCTGTACTCTTCTTAATACCTGTAGGGTTTATTGTATTTAATAAGATTTAAAACCATCCTACAATATCAATAACTATTTGACCATTTTAATTCCATGATTTGAAACATCAAGTATCTTGCAATCAGCATGTGAAATATACAGAAGTTTAGCAAGCTAGCAGCTATTTGCCACACGCTCTGCAGTATTTCAGGGAAATCTTGCTCTTATTTAGTGTAATGATTTACCAAAACATACAAAAAAGGACTAGATATTGGTGAAAGGGTCTCTTAGCTAGTTGGTTAAGTGGAGCAAACAGAGGTTCTATGGCTGCTAGAGAACCTCTGTCTTCTTCACTTAACAAAACTAGCTCAAAAATTAATAGCCCTGTTACCGGGCTATTAATTTCAAGAATAATCTTCCTCTAAATTTATATGTATAGTTAATGTATTAAAGACATGATATTTACCTCTCAAAGCCTCCCTTCTGTAGACATTCAAAGGCCCTGAGCCTGCTACTAGGCACCACCATCTTGGATGTGATGTCAGCAGCCCCAGCCGACTCAGAGCTGTCATTCTATAGTATTCCCCAGCTGCTACATAAAAGGTTATGCAGGTAAGTGAAAGGGTGGGCCAGCACAGAGAGTAATTAGAAACTCCCAGAAGAGTAGAGGGTAAAGATGTGCAAGTAGAGAGGGGGCCGTGCTAGGGTATGTACCCTTCTTGAAGTAGTCAAAATTGCCAGCAAGTTCAAAGGCAACTTTCCACAAGAAGAATAGTTTATGGAAGGAAACAAGCTGCAAGTAAGCATTTAAAATACTCGATTTCTCTGTGCTTTTAGTTGCATTTTTTAAGTTGATGATAATCTCTTCAAAGTTAATATGAAAAGAAATATAGGGGTTTGCATTGTTGACCTTTTTCTGAAAATCCTAGCTGCCTGACCCTCATGCTCACCCCCAAGTGTTAAACTTTATAAGTCACAAACCTTGAACAAGTATTTAGATAAGGAAATTCTGTGTCCTAATACTTGTTCCAGGCCAGTGAATCAATCAAAGTATAGAAGCCAAAGGGTCATCATTACAGTATTTTCATCATGAAAAGTCCATAATGTTAGCTTCAGTTTTTCTCACTGTAAGGTTTATTGGAAGGTCAGTTAGAGTTTGTTTAAAACCAAGAACAAAATGTAATATATTTAAGCTTACCAGCCTTTAGATGTAGTGACTGAATTTGTTTTCTTTTGTAGGCTTTTTTCCTTTATTTTTACCTTGTGATCCTGTCAGTAACACACTTCCTGTCCTAGAGTGCAATGCTTACTTGCTGTACTATGTCTCTATATAGGACTACAGAACACCTCTTCTTTTTCCATAACATAGAAGGCGGCGTAGTAGTTCACAGAGGTAACACTGGATAGAGCTGATATAACTCCTTCAGCTAACACAGCAGAGTGCATAAGACACAGGACAGCACTGGATTTCTGGCAGCATCAACAGGTGTTTTTTTACACTTATTGAACAGATGTAAGAAAACATTTTCAGTGGCATGGTATATTTAACAGACCAACAGATAGCAAATAAGAGTTGTTAAAGTTTACATACACTTTTAAGTAAAGTTTCCATGAGTTTTCAGTTCTTTATTTTAGCCATTTAAAACAAACAACCTTTGGACAATTAGTTTTTGGGGAAGCTCTTTAAATTGATTTGTATATGCATATGTAGAGTTATGGGAAATAGGCTCATTATCTTAAGGCACTGGGATCCCCTCATCGTGTCATTTCCACACAGACCTATGACATTTTTGTGCAGAGGATCCTGGTGCAGAAGATAACTCTGCACACTGTTATGGACCATGTCAATTCAGAGCTCTTTCCGCACCAGAAACCTTGACCCTAAAATGGAAAAGCACTGTGGTTCCAGAACTGGGATAGAAAGTACAAGTGATTAGAACATTAACACGTGCAGCATGATTAGATCCTTCTATGATGCAGAACAAAAAATACTCACATATTTTGCAGCAGCCATTGGGTAAAACATCAATTGTTCCCTGCAATATTTATATGAGAAAACTTATGATGAGATGAGGGATAAGGTAGAAGGAAAAGGTAAATAGGTAAGCTGTCTCTAAATTGGACGGTATAAACAGGTCTTTCCAACCAATCGGAAACCCAAGATCCCTCATTCACATTCCCAACCATTCTCCAGTGCAAATTATCACCCTATTCATTGCAGTGTGCTACAGCTTTATCTATGCCTCAGGAAAAACTGTGTATGTTACTCCAAATTACCACAACTATGTGAAGGGGGCCTATGGGCCCTATTTATAAGGAGGAGACCCTATCCACTCTTTGCACACTGTGGCCTCCATTTTACAACTCATTCATAAAATACAGGCCATAATGTGGCATGCAATATGGCAGAGTCCTGAAGTCAGCAAAGCACAAGGCACATTTGTAAAGCACATCACTGTGCTTTATAAGTTTGCAGTTTTTTGTTTTTAATGCAGCAATGTGGCTGCAGTAAGGACATACTGCTACTTTATAAATCGACCCCTTCAAGTATATTGAAAGCAAAACCTTTTTTTTTATTATTTGGAGAGAGTGGAAAAGAATTAGAACATCTGCCAGGTTTTTATTGCTGACTGTGTCCCAGTTAGGGAGATTTACCCTCTCTATTTGGCCTAATCACCAATGCCACTGGGAATTTTGAGTTGCCACCAGAACATGAATATGAAATCTTCACATGGAAACACTAGTTCTGGTGACAACTGTCTAGAAGAGGATTTTGCCAAGATTTCCAATTCCTTTTTTTGGCTCTGGGACAGGAAGTGAAAGGACATCTCCCCAATAGGACACAGATGGAAAAATAACTGACGGGGGTTGTACTCCTTTCCTACTGTATTCAAAATGAAAAAGTTTTGACTTTAGTTATACTTAAATGTTTTTGTTATTATTATTATTATACAGGATTTATATATCTCCAACATTTTGCACAGCGCTTTACAATATAAGGAAGACATTACAATATAATGCAAATCAAGACAACATAGTATAGTAAGGAGGGCTCTGCCTGTGAGAGCTTACAATTCAAAAAGGAGGGGCAAGAGGTTGGTTCTAATTGTCATACACATGTGGAAGAATAAACAAATTAGGGTGTGTGCATGCTCCCAGTATGACAATTAAGCAGGTCTGTGTTATGAAAGGAAAGTAGTGGAAACTGAGACAACACTAATATATAAAAAAAATTGTCATTAGAAGCTCCAAAAAACATTTTGTTTAAACTTCAGCTCTCCTTTGGAGAATATACAGAGTTACAAGAAAGATGTTATAGTTCACTTCATCAAACATGCAGTTTTTACTTACAGGTTCACAGTTGTCTTCATTAAACGCTGGGCAGGAGATGCTTGAGATGGATGTGATAAACTGGTCATTGATCACAGTGCAGCTGTACATTGTACAGTTATCTTTAGACCGTATATATGTTCCAGGCTGCAAAATAGGACACAATATTAAAGGAACCATGCACTGATAGAAATATGGAGACATTTGTTGTTGGCCTGTTACTGAATATGCTAGCAGCCTGGCTGTCTCTGGTTTTAGTAGCTTTCGAGACACTGACCCAGACGTATGCAGGCGATAAAGTCAGAGCTCCTGATCTGCATGCTTGCTGGTTAATGACCCAGAAAGTTGTGTAGATGCTGTATCAAAATGCCAACCAGAGGACAAAAATTTTCAGGTTAGTATTAGTAACTTATATATATTTTTAACTCAGCAAAGTTTTTCTTTAACCCCTTGGTGACCAGTAACCTCCATACTACGTCACTGGCACTGGGCCCATTTAAACAGACTCCCTGCTAAAGGACTGTCGGGACTCTGTTTACAATTGTAAAGCCGACTGTCGGCTTTATAGTCGAAGCGATTCTGGTGACTTAGCTGTCGCCAGATCGCTTTTCAGGGCCGGTAAACGGCACGCCCGTGCCATGTTTCCACTGCCCCTCCTACGGGCCCAGGACTGGCATCTTGGGTGTTGGTGGGAAGTTAGGGAGGAGATCGGTGAGCCTCCATTCCCTGATCTCATCCCCGTACTATGGGACCGGGAGAGACGCGTATTGCATAATGTCCTGTTCCATAGCTGCCATTGCTGGGCTCCTCAAGCCCAGCAATAAGCTATTGAAGTGTGATCTGCACTTTATTAGCTTATTTCAAGTGCAAAGGTGACACGAGGGGTCTTTTGACCTCCAGTGTCACCTTAAAGAGTACCTGCCACCACCAGTATGCTATCACATGGGGGGCTCGTAAGCCCCCTATGTGATAGCAAATAAAGTAAAGTTAAAAAAATAATTGTTTTTAAAAAATAATATTGAATGTAATAAATGTAAAAGTAATGTTAAAACATTTTTTAAAGTCCCCCGCGAGCATGCGCGTCATAACGTAAACCCGCGTCGGGTGCGCCTACATACGAAAACGATGATCTTGCTACACATGTTGGGTACCGCCACGCCATAATTGTATGGCCAACATTTATACGTATATTTAAACTGATGACCTGTAGGAGCTTTTAAAGCATTGTCTATGGACTTTTTGGGGTACTGAATTTTGCTGCTGTTTCACAGACACACACAATTTTTAACCTGGGCATGTTGGGCATCTTGTTGTAACCTCATATTTTATTAAAAACATTTATATTTTATTGTATTTTGGGGCACTAAATTTAACTTAAGTGCATGTTTCACTAAATGTTTTGGGTTTGATAACACAATGTGCTAATATCATGCAACATAAACATTTGCAACTGCCAGCATTTTATTCTACAGGGTCTTGACTTTCAGAAAATATATAATGTTTGAGGGTTTGAAGTAATTTTCAGGCCTAAAATGTGGATTTTAACATGGGTGCCAAAAACGAAAAAAAGGCCTTGGTGATTAAAGGGTTAAATCCCAACTCCAGCCCATGGGGAAGCATGAGGAACTCTTTAAACTTTATTGCTATTTGGCTTCTCTTCAAAGGGATTTCACTTCACTTCCATTCAATTTGATGGGTGTCAGAAAGTAGAGGAATATCTCCCCAACAGGGGCAACAATAATTACATAGTTACATAGTTACATAGTATTTGAGGTTGAATAAAGACATTAGTCCATCAAGTCCAACCTATTAGGATCTCATTCTAGGAGTACCCGTACCCCTGTATATTACGGTCCCTTAAGAAATCGTCCAAAAGTTTCTTGAACAATTCCACATTATTTGCTGAAATCACCGCCTGTGGCAGTGAGTTCCAGACCCTAACTGATCTTACTGTGAAGAACCCCCTTCGCCCCTTGTGCTGGAATTTTTTTTCCATCAATTTTAGGTGATGGCCTCTAGTTTTTGTAACGGAGTTAATTTTAAACAGTTTATCGCTAATGTTGCTACCACCATTAAACATTTTGTACATGGAAATCATATCCCCCCTTAATCTCCTCACCTCTAATGTGAACATGTTTAAATTTAGTAGCCTCGTCTCGTAGCTCTGGTCCTCCATACCCCTAATTAGTTTGGTTGCCCTTCGCTGGACTTTTTCCAACTCAAGGACATCTTTTCTTAGTACTGGTGACCAGAACTGGACCGCGTACTCCAGATGAGGTCGAACCAATGATCTATAAAGTGGCAAAATTATAGACTTGTCCCTGCAATACATCCCCTTTTTAATACAGGACAAGACCCTGCTAGCTTTGTTTACAGCAGCCTGGCACTGCAAACTACCTTTCAGTTTGTGGTCTACAATGACCCCCAAATCCTTCTCCATTTCTGACTTCCCCAGCGGCATACCCATAATTGTATAACCCATTTGTTTATTTTTAATTCCAAAGTGCATTACTTTGCATTTATCGACATTAAACCTCATCTGCCACATTAATGCCCACTCCCCTATTTTATCCAGGTCCTCCTGTAATGTTATAGTGTCTAAGTCCGTGTCTATTACCCTCCCTATTTTGGTGTCATCCGCAAACACGGAAATATCGCTGTTAACAAGAAAAAAAATAATATTTTTTTTCTTATTTGTTGCATGGGGAACAGTTACAATCTTTGTCAGGTTTTGATTGCTTATTGTGTTCACGCTAGGGAGATTTCCCTCACTTCCTGTCTAACTGATTGTTGTCAAACAGAATAGGAAGTGAAGAGACATTTTAAACTGACACTAAACTCAAGAGTTAAATCATAAAAGTGCATTCAAGTACCTTAACTATTAACAAAAATGTATCTTATTTGTGTATCGCTCGGCTGTAGATCCTCAAATCATCTCTGAATGTGTGCTGACACTGTCCTGTGTTCTGGAAGGTGCATTGTTGCTCATAGTTCGCTCCCCTGATGGATTTCAATCTCATGTTTTGTTTACTCATTTGTATTGAGATTGTAGTTTATCATGGGATCGAGCTTGGAGCGGTGGCTACTTTACAAGAAACATAGGGACCACAGGAAACAAAAGTAGCCCCCCTCTAGAAGGAAGGACAGTGTGAGCACCAATTCAGAGATGATTTAAGGATCTACAGCAAAATGACACAAATACATTATATTTTCATTAATAGTTAGGGTACTTTAATGCATTTTGAAGTTTTAACTCCTGAGTTTAGTGTAATTTTAACAGGAACCCGGACAACACTTATAATATTTATGTAGACTTTCCTTCCCGTATTCAACCCCCATTATGCCTCCCTATTGATTAAAATAGACCCAAATGTAAAGACATGTGTTAGATGCTAATCAGCTAATGAGACTTTTTTCAAAGTAGGTACTCACATAATGAAACATTATATAAGCTCTCTAAATGATTTGTCAATAGCTATGGTAAATTACCTAAGTATAACATCGCACACCTTTTTAGTCTGCCAAATTACTTTCCACAATCAGTTAATTTGTTATACCCTGAACATGCATTGTGTATACCCTGGAAATACATACTTTTATCAGCTGGTCAAGCCCATCCTGACTGAGGACACAGTGGGTTTGTTCACAGGCTCCACAGCAGTCATTAGTGCTTGACTTTAGCTCAAAGCCCTGCAAAAAATAGAAAAAAGTAGTTATCACTAATTGAATTGTTTATTTCCATTTTACATATGATTTCTTCCATCTGTCAACTACACATAAAACAGGCTTCTAAAACTAGGAACTATTTTTATGCTAAAAACTAGCTTGAAAGCCAACATGTACAGTACTTTGGCCATGCAGAAAAAGGTTGACAGGTTTACTTTATTCCCCCCCCCCCATCCCCCATAGCATATATTGACCTTCTTTTTTGCTCCTCAATTGCTCCGCTCAGTTGTGGAAAGCAAGGGAAGATTGTCCTGTGTAAGCTCAAGTCAGAGCTTCCACAATGCAGATTATCTCCCATGTGTCATTGCTGGGGTGAATCACATGCTCTTTTATATTCAGAAGTACTGGGAGTGTCCATTGATCTTGGTGACTAAATGGAGCAACGGAGGAGTGAAGGCAAGGTATGTATGTGCTGCTGGGGGACTGGGAGACTCTGTGTGGTCAAAGCACAGGTTCATTTTGATTGTTTGTGTTATCCCCCATTTCCAGACTGGAGTTTGTCCACACTAGAAATTATGACTACAGGCATGTAAATCCTTGCATGCAGAAACAACCCTATGGAAATGACTCATGCTCATTATGAAAGGATGAGATATTTACAATTTCAACTTTCAAAGAGTCACCATAACCATCGTTCTCCTGTACAATCATGAATATATTTTGTGATGACTGAAAGGGATCTGGAACCTGAAAATATTCTTATGGGGTATACATTGTTTTCTTAATATATTTTCTTTCATTATTTATTACGTTCAGAAAAGATTATAAAATTGCTTTAGGCAGTTAAATATAAAACATTGTATATTAATAATTTGTATTTACCTACCAAACCTGGCTCTTTTTTACATATTTTTAGGGTATACTTAGCTGCTCTGTTTGAGAAAAGCCTCTTGTTTACAAAGCTCAATTGTCAAAGCTGAAATTTACACACAGGAGTGAATGAATCAGAGCAATAACTCGTCCTCCTCCATACCTGTCTGCTCTGCTCAGAGGAGGCCTACGGAGTTTTGATCTAAAAGAGATGGTCTAAGACAAATAGTTTCTGCTATGCTCTCTCCTTAGAAAAACCCTTTAATGCTCTGTGACGTGTCATTGGTACATCCTGTATTAAATGTGCATTTATAAAATAAAGATTCTATGTACATTTAGCTTTAGCTAATATTTCCACAGTTGTGATAAAGTTTTTTGTAATCATCAAAATGTTTAAAATTAAGCAGGCCAGTTTCTTAATATATATGTACATTTTTAACATGGAACTGCTGGGTTCCACTGAGACCAGATCGAAGGTTGCCATTTTTAGCTGTTTGGTTTTAGAAAATATATGAATTAATTACCTTTTCGGTGTGCAGCATGCATTTACTTGTGAAAATATGCATTTGCATGTGAGAAATGGAAACATTGGTACAGCCACATGGAGTTTTCTAAACAGAAACACTTTAGATACCTGTTCAGGAAAGTGGAGGGGGTGTATATGTGCACAGCACCGTGGAATGCAAAAGTAATCAGGTAAGGATTCCTAACCTGCCCAATCATTTTGATAATTTAAGGATGTTGTGCACTGCCCCACAGTCATTGGTTTATCACTTTGAGACTGTCCCAGAAAGTACTTTTACACAGTAAGTGATGCAATGCAATCAGTTAAAAGCAGATTGTGACCTCTCAGTTGTCCTTAACATTTCATAACAGAATTGTTAGACTCTACAGATAGCAATCCAACAGTACTTACCAGAGAGCACTGTATATTGCATTGCACATGTGCACATTGTATCTCTATTCCTGTAGTGGTGTTGGCATTTTCTGAGCACAGACAGTTCTGGCACTTGTCAGAGTACACTGGAGCTCCAGGCTGTAGATACATAATACAGCATTACTTACTTGACTATATATAAATATATATCCTTATATCTAGAAAGCACTTGTGTGATTTCTTTTATCTGAAAAGTAATTATGTCAATATGTTGGTTTAAAGTTGTTTAGCTATCAGTTTTTGTCACATCTATCTACTGTAAAATACACCACATCAATATTTTACTAGAGTTGGAAGTGTCTATAAGTGTTTTCCATTTTTTCTTACCAAGTATTCAGCCTTTTCATGAACACAGACCCTCTTCCTCACTGCAAAAGAACAGAGCAAATTAGGAAAATGTGTGTGTATATTGTGTGTATGTATATATATATATATATATATATATAGTTTTTTTTGGTA
>NW_017307060.1:66866-108093 GCF_000935625.1 Nanorana parkeri | reverse complement strand
TATGTTGTAAAAGTAGCAAGTTAAAGATCCACAAAAATGTATGAAATACCTGTAAATACAGCTTTAATTTCAGGTAAAACCTGACATGTACTCTTGTCAGGGTAGAGGGGGCATTGTGTTATAGATAATTTTGTTGGTAAGCTTAGTGGCCCTCAGAGTGTAAAGGTTACATTTAAAAAATGCTGTTATACTATTATATATGCTTGTTCCCAGCCCTCAGTTTCCTGGGATGATCATCAAGGATGATCAATGAGCAAGAACATCTAGAGGTTGCATAGGGGTTTCTTTCTGTTTATGTGCACAGTTTGTCAAACTTTGATTTTATAGAGCATAGGTTTATGACACTAGCTGGGCCCGGGCACCAAATTGGACCAAAGAAGCTATCTGAAGTGAGTCAGAATATTTTCACTGCATCCTCCAAAAATATATTGGCAGATCATTCATCTTTATTCAAGAGTTGGCCCCGTGTTTACTGTATACAATGGCAACACAACTTGTACTTTGAACTTACCACAAGTATATACAGTACAGCAATGTCCCTCTGGTATGTCACCAATAGCTTCATAGCCAAGGTCACAGTTAGGTGGGTGTGTTACACATTTGTTGGGATCACATTCTGTAAATGTAAAAAGAAAAATGAGTTTCAAGAGAAATGGTCCGAGTCCCTCTTGGTGTTCAGATTGTTTAGATATTAATTGGTGATATTTAGTCCATCCTCAGCTAGAAAAACGGAAATGATCTATTTTTGCTTGTCGCTTGGTTAGATACTTTAGTTACAGCTCTGCAGTTATCTACAGAATGACTGCATAGGTCATTTAATATGCCTACAATTTCTACATGACAACAAATTATATGTTTACAGTCAATACAGTCACAAATGAACAGAAAGATAAATGCATTATAGACTCAATATGTATGTTGTTCTTTCTTACATTATCAGAGCTGCAAGTAAAAGGGGTTTAGGAATTTACAAATAAATATATTGGTTATTGAGAAGAAGTCTAGATATAGTTAAATTGTGTCCCAGGATGTGTGAGATACCTAAGAGACCAAGCTGTCACAAGAGCTGCAGGGTGTACATTTTAATGCTGAATGAATAAATAATAGAATCAGTGAATGCAATTTTCTTCCTTCATTCATCTCCCACCGGTCCATGTTATAGTTGCACTTATATTCCGCAGACTGAAAGAGAAAACACTCTTGAATCCTCCATCCATACTGTTAGCCTGGATCTGGGCTATTGCATTCGGAGAGTGGTGGGTGTGCAGTTCAGCCAAGATTTTTCGGGCCAGCTCCTCTGACATAAAAATTGACTTTTGTTGAATGGAGGTGTGCCCACTGGGCCACCTACTGATAAAAGTTTTGGCTGACTCAGCTGAAATTTGAACAGTGTATGGCCAGATAAATAGTTGCCTATATTAATGTGGAAGTTAAGTTGTTAATAATAAAAAACCTGTCTACAGACGTTCTATGACAAAAGAAACTGGTTAAGTCTCTTTTGCCATAAAAGCACTGGTGCAACTACCAGGGTTGCAGTGGTCGCATGTGCGACTGGGCCCTGGTGTTCTGCCACTTGGGGGAGCACTTTTGCTGCCAGCACTGTATGTCATATTTCGCTGGCAGCGGGCCCCGACTGTTAGCTTTGCACTAGAAGCAATTCTGGTCTGAGCTGCCACCAGATCACTTCCAGGGACCAGCATAGTGCTCCCCCCCCCCGCTCCCCAGCTGCCTGACACCCCTGCCTTACATCCCAGGATCCACTGCTTCTTCTTAGGGCCCTGGACTGGCATCACGGGTGTTGGCGGGAAGCGGTGAAGAACACCGATGAACATATATCTGCCAATATTCTCCCCGCTAAATTTGACCGGAAGCAACGCTGATTGCATCACTTCTGGTCCCTCAGCCGTCATTTCCTGGCTGCAGAAGCCAGGGAAGAACCTATTGGAGCGCAATTTGCTTTTACTAAAATTTGGGGTTTGATAAAGTGTTGCAGTAATATTGTGCAACGTAAATATTTGCAACTGCCACCATTTTATCCTACAGGACCTTTGCTTTCAGAATATATATAATATTTTGAGGTTTTTAAGTATTTTTCAGGCCTGAAATGGGGATTATAACATGTCTGCAAAAAACTCCTTGGCAGCGAAAAGGTTAAAGAATTAGCACTATATTTAGGATTCCTAAATATGCATGTGACCACTGTGAGCCTGGTAGTTCCTCCAGCAATGGGAACATGCTTTACGTTAATTGCAGGATACAGCAGCCATTTACAACATTTGTTTATTTTTAAAAAAGGATCAAAATCATGCTTATTTTTATGGAGGGGTGGAGGTTTCTTGCACTGGGGCTCTGAGGTTTCAAATTATGCCTCTGCATCAGTGGTAATTTCGTCAACTAATCATTTTCGTCATAATTTTCACGACAACACTTTTTAGTGACTAAAACTAGACTGAAACTTAATAAAAACTAAGTTATGATGACTAAAACTATAACAAAAATACATTGACATTTTAGTTCCGATTCCATCCTAAATTGATGGCTAATAGGTAATATGTACAGTGGCATTACAGCCAATATAGTTTTACATTTTAATAATTTAGATTTGTACTACTGCTTGAAAAAATGATGAATGTCATATGCAGTTTTTATAATCAATACATATCTAATTAGGGTTCCTTTGTTGAAAATACTCAATATTATTGTTTCTTTATAAGACTTAATTTAACCTAATTTTAAGATAAATAAAGACATGCTATATATCGCAACAGTTAAATCTGTGTCTGTATTGCATGTTCAAACTTTAATACCATAAGTAATAACAGGTTAACAGATGTTTACTCCTGGAGTATATATGTTTACTCCAGGAGTATATAATGAGATTGGAAAATTCTATTATTATTTAACTAAACCCACTAGATTTTAGTCGACTAAATCTACTGCAGATTTAGTCGACTACAATCTTATGATATTTAGCCGCCCAAAACTAAAACAATTCAGATGACTAAAATATGACTAAAACTAAATGGCATTTTAGTCAAAAGACTATGACTAAAACTAAATCGAAATTTGCTGTCAAAATTAACACTGCTCTGCATAAAAGCATCTAGCATTCCTTCTACACTGAGACGCACATGTGATATAAGGTAACTCGCATGCACGTGCTAAAAAGCTCCAGGATCCTTTTTTTCCCAGATACTTTACTGATTCTGATACTACGCTGATATTAGTTATAAGTAACATTAGCAGCTCTTCAATTAAAAATAACCTCTGTGTGTTGTTTAGACCAACATTTTAGTTTTATGTATGTATACACCAATCGGTAAAAATTATGTTAACTAAAGAAGTCCAAAAAGATCATGTGGATTGTATGTAAAGGTACTAATTTTTCCACATCAGGTTATACAGGTTATCCAAGATGCTTCTTCAGTTCTAAAGAATGTCAGGGACATAGCCCAGGATATAAAGCCACACAGGTAACTCAGGAACAATGTTTTATCTGAAGAAAAAGTGTTACAGTTTTCTAAAATTATCATGTATATATCATAGTTAAAAACACTACAAAGCGTTGCTTAAAAGTATTTTGTGTGCCATTTCACTTGGCTTTCCAATGTTCTTCCAGTGGAAAATCTGTAGGTAGAAATGTGGAAGCCAAGCATCTTGAAAGCCAAATAGCTAAAATACCCTTTCAGACCTAGCATCAGACAAGGAGAGTAACTCACTCACTGTATTTTTGAAGTGTGTGCTGAATAGACCCTTTTCAGTCCTTGTGTGAACATCACCTTATAGTAACAATGATAGAATCAGCACTTACTGCACACAGCTTCATTGCAGCAGGGGTCCAAAGGATTGATCTGAGTATCAACATAGAAACCTTCCAGATCACACTTGATGGGTTTCACCTTGGAACAATGGCGTTTCTGGCAAGTGATGCCACTGCCACCTTTTCTGCAAACACAGTTCTGGCAGTTAAACTGGAACTCGTCTCCGAACTGTGTAGGAAAACTTTTGTTAGTAACGGGCTGGATACCATTATAAAGTAAAGAGTGAAACTGATGTAGGGAACTGTTCTTTTATACACTTTCTGTGGTTTTGTTTACATTAATGTTATCCACTACCATAGAGTTCTGTTACAAACAGATTCTTCCTTTTCATAGGATATGCTTCCTGCCCCTGCTAAAAGGGTAGGAAACCCCACAGTTAGATATATGGTCTTTTCGTGAGGTAATATTCAGTGTGTGTGCCCTCATGCCATATGTTGTGGAACTGAGAAATACTGCATGCTGATTCTGTGCTGAGTTCATCCAAACCAAAAAGGAGATATATTAGGCAAGTGTTCCTGCACTGTGTAGTTTCACTTTCTATTATGTTGCCATGACTCCTGTGTGAGAATCCTGAGATTCCTGTCAGAGGTATCTCTGATTCAGTATCATTGAGCTATTTGCATACTGCAAGATAATTGTGATTTCTCAGCTGTATAAGAGTTAAATTCACCTGACTAGGTCTTATCAGGTGAATCTTCTGTTGTTGCAGTGAACACTTGCAGTTTTATTATTTAAAGGAATAGCACCCTTTTTGGTTTGGAATTCCTTAGCTAGTGTTAGCTTAGGGAACAGTAAACATTATAGGGTAGAGGTAGGTTAGGCATCCGATGGCCGCTTAGACAGTTAGAGGCCCGGTTGTTTTGATAGCCTAGAATTAGAACAGGGACCAAGAGATAGAATAGACAGGTCTGTTTTACTTTATAGGTGACGCATTCCAGATGGTCTCCTCAAGAAGTGCATTCATCTGCTGCTGCTCCAGCATTGCGTCTTCTCAAGCTGGATTGGACTCAATATAATCTCACCAGGGGCCCCTGCAACTGGACTATATTGGTGTGACTACATATATTTCTGGTAGAAATCTATGCTGGGAGCAGTAGTACTTCTGCTTTGAGTTATCTTGTATAAGTCACTAGTAAATTTCCTAGGAAGGGAGCACCTCCTCATATTCCAGGAGCCCTGTTCTAGGTGGAGGCACTGCCAAATTTATTGTTCCAGGACATTAGGACAAATAACAATAATTAATCTATTGTAGAGCAGTTGTAGGCAAATTCACCGAACATGTGAGCAGTGCATCTCTTGAACTTCCTAAGCACATTGGTTTAGACGAAAATGTATGTTAGTATATAGCCCCAACATTGCCAAAAAAACGTTGGAAAAGTATATTTCAAGCAGAGCTAATAAGTTCTTACCTCTAAAATTAATCTCAGCAAACAAGCCCTTGGATTGGGTGAAATTAGTAAGTGATTGTTAATGCCATTGAATGAACAACGTTTATTGAATGCTGGACTTACTTGGTGTGTAATATTTTACAAGGGAGACAGGATGAGCCATTATTTTTAGCCAGCACCGCTGCTGGAAACATCCTGAAGAGGTCTTTGAGCAGTGTTTGTTATATTAACAAAAAAATTGAAAATCTCATTTGAAAATTACATTATATCCATTTGAGTAAAATAAACACCCCCCAACTACCTAAATGTGATAGAACACACCTGATTCTTGGACCCCCCAATCACACATGGTTCACAAACAGATCAATAAACTGAGTAGAACATGTGGTTTGGAAAAGGTGTTAAAGTTGCTGAATATTAAATTGTAACAGGATGGGAAACATGAGAATGGTACAGGCAGATTTGTACAGTATTATACAAGCAGGGGAGGCTTTAATGTTGATATCAGAAAAGCACATAACAGAAAATCATGTGGACTAGGACATACCTTCCTTGGTATCCTGTCAGGTCCAACACATCCTGAAAGAAACATGGTGTTAGATCTATGGCTATGATACATTCTGTCAAAGTGACCATCATGTAATACGTGAATGCTAAGATAAAGGATTTGTCAATGTTTATTGCAGTGTTTATAATAGCAAGTAGTAATTATGTTAGGGAACTACAAGTTTAGACTCTGCCCACTACAATCAAGCAATACCCCACTTTGCTAAGTGTAGTGAATGATACTTACTGGTTCTTGACTTGTGGTATTTATTGCCCCTTCTTAATATTGTAATATTATATAATATTATAAACAAATACTGATAATGCATGGTAAGATGTGTTTCTTTTACTAATCAATGCAATTCTAGCTGATATTTAACCAGTTCAGGTGATTGAATGAAAGGTAACATCTGTTATAAGGCTGTTATAAGCCAAACTTCCAGTTTTTACACATGAATAACACAGTCTAGCGGTTTCTCTGCCTGGAAGCAGCCCCAGTAGGTTCTAAAAATGCAGCAAACTTGATAATTTAGTGACGTGCTAATGCTATACAGAAAATACTGCCGCTATCCAAAAGAATATGGTAAAGATGGAACACTTCCCAAATTATCATTCATGTTTTACATAATTTTGTGTTTCTTTTATAGTGTCTCATATTGGGCTTGCAGCTTTTTGGCACTATTATGTTTTGTGCAGCCTCTGACCCTGAAAACTGCAGTTATGGCTACAGTGACAATACATCAGGTATGTGAATCATGTCTCTCTGTATAATTTGGGCATACTTAATAAAATATATGGATGGGCAAACAAGGCAAAGGAACAACTCCTCTTAATTGCTCACGTGCTTCTCTTACTCAGTTTTGCTCTACTACAGCTTGGGTTCATACACCAGAACAAACGAAAATACCTGGTACTTTCGGATATGGGGGAGTATGTAACTCTCTCCCCTTTCATCCACAATGCCGCATGGATGCCTGCTTAGCTAATCACCAAGCCTGAAAACTGTCATATGGGGCAGGAGTCCGTAACCCTGTGTAAGCACATACAAATCTAATTTGGAGCTTACACAGGATTTCTTCTGCATTCCTCTGGTGCACGAATAAAAAAATAGTGTAGTTATCAGAAGGTGATTTTTAGAAGGAGGGAGGTAATATTTAATGAATACCAATGTGCAGTATGAAAAATGACATACATTATAAAGCTTGTTACTAACATTAAAATAACAGCCTCCTTTAAAGTTACTGGAGCAAAATTGTGAAGGAGAAGAGGCACTCACGGGTCTTGTGATGAGGCAACATGGATACATTTATTGGGATGACCAGGAAACCTGGCTCCCTGTGGAAGGACTGGGAAACCTCAGGAAGAGGTTAAGCTATGGTTTTGAAACTCTCTGGGGCCAGGGAACTCACAGACACTTCGAGCATTCACCCATCACACTATGAGTGTCAAGGCTGAGCAAAGACTTATTGCATAGGCTCTGAGGTACTTGCTGAGATAAGCAGGACTTTAGGATATTTTTAACTGTTGAAGTAAAGCTGTGTTTTCTGTGGTACCTTCCTGCCATAGAATCTGAGCACATCCCTTTGTCACAATATCTATTCATAAAATGATATTGTGTGTCTGGCAAAAAACATGACTACTTACCACAGGTAGATACACAAACATCCAGTGCAGGGCTAAATTGCATTGTACCCGCAGAGCAGAAACATCCCTCAGCCATACGTTTATCATTCTTCATTAGAGTTTCTTCTTCTGGACTGGAAGATAACATGTATTAGGATTAAATTAACAGTTCTGTGCAGGATAAGTTTATCATTGCACTCTCAATATGGGTTATACTTAAAAAGACAGCTAATGCTTTATATTTTGAGCACTCAGTGTTTTTCTGCTTTAATTTGTTTTATTACATTTTCTAATTAAAACTAAATTAACTTAAAAATAAGTTATATATGACCTTATATTTGTAGCCAAAATTAGGTCTTTAGATGAATGCGCGATTTGAAAATAGTTATGAGAATGGTAGATGCTGCCTTACAATTCTGTTAGTAAGGGTTTCTTTTCTAAGCACACAAATTCAATTAACACATTGTCTTTATTTAGTTTCCATTATCCAGATTTTGATCTTTACAGGAAGTTGTGAAGTTTCAAGAATGCTGTCTAAACTAGGAACGTGCAGTCAGGGAAGGCAGGCCTCACCTAGTATTATGAAGAAAAAAGGTGTCAGCTTCAAGTCTGAAGCTGACATCTTTTTCTCCATTCAGAGCGGCTTGTAACAGGTTACACAGCAGGGAAATCCTCCCCGCTGTGTAACCTGTCATGGACGGAGTGCTGCCTGTTAATTACAGGTGGCGCTGCATCCGGCTTTTGACAGCTAGTTAGGTTACACAGCAGCGGGCTTCACCACTGCTTGTGTAACCTAACTTGGTGAGGCAAGAGCTGTAACAGCCTCTACTCTGTGTTAGAGGCGTGAGCTCTGTGGATGGCTTGGACCAATGACAAAGTGCCTTGTATTAGGATTAAATTAACAGTTCTGTGCAGGATAAGTTTATCATTGCACTCTCAATATGGGTTATACTTAAAAAGACAGCTAATGCTTTATATTTTGAGCACTCAGTGTTTTTCTGCTTTAATTTGTTTTATTACATTTTCTAATTAAAACTAAATTAACTTAAAAATAAGTTATATATGACCTTATATTTGTAGCCAAAATTAGGTCTTTAGATGAATGCGCGATTTGAAAATAGTTATGAGAATGGTAGATGCTGCCTTACAATTCTGTTAGTAAGGGTTTCTTTTCTAAGCACACAAATTCAATTAACACATTGTCTTTATTTAGTTTCCATTATCCAGATTTTGATCTTTACAGGAAGTTGTGAAGTTTCAAGAATGCTGTCTAAACTAGGAACGTGCAGTCAGGGAAGGCAGGCCTCACCTAGTATTATGAAGAAAAAAGGTGTCAGCTTCAAGTCTGAAGCTGACATCTTTTTCTCCATTCAGAGCGGCTTGTAACAGGTTACACAGCAGGGAAATCCTCCCCGCTGTGTAACCTGTCATGGACGGAGTGCTGCCTGTTAATTACAGGTGGCGCTGCATCCGGCTTTTGACAGCTAGTTAGGTTACACAGCAGCGGGCTTCACCACTGCTTGTGTAACCTAACTTGGTGAGGCAAGAGCTGTAACAGCCTCTACTCTGTGTTAGAGGCGTGAGCTCTGTGGATGGCTTGGACCAATGACAAAGTGCCATTGGTCCAAGCTGTCCAATAAAAAAAAGTAAAAAAAAAACAGTGAGGACATCGATCTTGATGCCTCACAAGTGACGAGTAAGTGAGGGACACTCCCTGTCTCCTCCCTTCCTCCTCCCCACACAGCTTGGTTACTGAGCTGGGGTGGAGCTTCTGTGGGATGAGGCGGAGCTTGGCAGCCTGGGGGCGGGGCTGGGAAATGCCTCACCCAGCACAGAAGGCATGGTACGTCACTGGTCTAAACCTTTAATATACACTTTGTACATATGTGAATGTGTTTTTCTATATTAGCATTAGGGATGTAAATAAAACGCAAAAGACCATATGATTATGCCACAGTAATGCTATAGTGCCATATACATAATGAAAAGGTGGACTGCCATTAAATGGACAGTAATCCTCATAAACCTTTCTTAAATACCTCACTGACAGTTACCAGCTAGACATTTCTAGGGGACACCAACTGGAAGCTGCTTGAACAGTAAAATCTGTCCAAAAGACCAGGCTCTTCCAGTCCTCTAGCTCAGTAAGAGACACTGACCATCCTTGTTTGTCTGTTCTACAGTTTTGCACTGATCCACTGATATCTGGTCTACTGGTTGACCTCTGTCATGCTAACCCCAGCTTTAGGATCCATCAAATCTGTTAGTCAGGGTCATCAAAGTTTATTGACAATAGTGTGGTGGAATCCAAGCTGATCATTCTTGCACAGTGATCATAAGTTCACACTCGGCATTTGGTGTAGTACATAGATACTTACGTGGTCTGGCAGGTTTTTGGCACAGCTGAACCACAGGCATTGTAGACTTGGTGAGAAGGACATTCCATAGCTAAATGAAAAGTATTGAATATTGAAGTTATCTGTAGTTGGCCAAGTCAAGTGTATGTATGTATGTATGTATGTATGTGCCACATTTAACAAGCGAGCCAAAATGAAGTAAAGATGTTTGACAAATGCAATAATAACTTAAAGCTGAACTCCAACCTAACCTTTTGTTTTACGCAGTTGTACCGTCTCCTCTCCTATACTGAAATTGCTTATTCCAATTTCACTGCAAACTATAAGCTTCTCACAGTTGCAGCAAGTCAGGTAGAACACGCATTATTTCTCAGCTAGTGGACATTTCGCATTATCTAGCTCAGTTCCTAACGAGCCCAACTGTACCTGGCCTGCCACTTATATGTAAACTGCATGCATCAGGGCTGAGAACTCTTGAGAGGAGTACTGAGACAGGGTGCTGTGATGTTTTTTAGGAAGCTTTGTACAGCACCCTACCAGCCCCTCCCACGAGCTATCATTTGCTTGCATTGCATACAAGAGCAATGAGACCTAGTGATGACATTACTGGGTCTTAAATAGGTATGTAATGAGAAGGAAAGGTTTTATTTTTAATTTTATTATTTGCTAATATTTTATTTTAAATATTAGCATTTTGAAGAAGAGGGAAAGGAGGAATCAGATAGGCACAATATGAGCAGATTCAACTTCAGGTATAACTGAGAATGTATGTAAAATATTGCAGGAGGTTCCAAGTATAAAGGGAGAGCAAAACAACATACATTTTACAATGGCTTTTTATAAATTGTACACTGATATAGATGAAAGAGACAGACTTGCACCAGACAGGCATCCGCTTTATGTACTTTTTCTGTATTTCTAGAGTTCTCCCACGTTATTTAACAAATTTATGTATTTGTATCCCATCCATAATTTCCAACATTAGGGGGTTATTTACTATTGAGCGGAAGGATACAGCCGTAGCTTCGGCTGATCCTTCGGCTCTCTTCGGCCGCCGGAGCCCTTCGGTTCAGTCGAACCTAAGGACTGAGCCGAAGTGACAGCAGAAGGGGGGCGAACGGCCTGTCAAAGGCCTGCCGTTCGCCCTGCAAGTCATTTGAATAACAACTGGGCGGTGCTGGCCATGACGTTACGGCCGGCCCAGCCCAGTTGTTATTGTTTCATGACAGATCAGCGTCCCACGGCTGGCTCCGCCCAGTTGTAATGACAGTTTAGCATCCGCTGGTCATTTGGAGACGCTGATCTGTCATTAAACAATAACAACTGGACGGAGCCGGCCGTGATGTCATGACTGGCTCCGCCCAGTTGTTATTCATTGGCCGGGACCTGCTAGAAGACTCTAGCAGGTCCTGGTCAATAGGAAACAGTTTGGTGGAGCAAGCTGTCACTGCTAGCTCCGCCCAATTGTTTTTTTTCTTCTTATATAAAAATATAATTTATTTTGTAAATTTTCCAATTTATTTACATTTAAAAAAAAAATTTTTTAACTATTTTTTTTAACTCTTCTCACGTATTTTCTATTCTGCTTGGTACCTTGGAGGTACAGAGCAGAATAGCAGAACTGAGAATAGGGGCGAATGGCAGCGAGTGAGCTGCCGGAGCTTCGGCCCTCCGCACTTAGGCTCAGCCGAACATGCAAAGCATGTTCTGCTGACCAAAGGCAGCCATACAGAGCCGATGTACGTCTGAAATCAGCCGTACAAGCCAGAAGTGAATAGCCGAACAGCGTTTGGCTTACTTCACTTTGGCTGGTTTATTCACTCGGCTGCCTTCGTCAGCTTTGTGAATAACCCTGTAGGTCTTTGTCTATAATCTTGTGATATCAGAAAGAAGTAAAATACCTGTTTATATAGTACTTGTAGCTGTGGCAACTACTTTATCTTTGAGCCTCAGGATTATGCTTTAAGTCCACATCTGAATATAACAGGTCACACAAATAAAGCATTCAATTGGAAACTTACGACATTCAGGAGCTTGACTTCTCCAGTCAACACAAATTCCCTTATCTCCGCAGAGTCCAGCATAGTGCTGCAAGCTGGTGCATGACATGTTGGAGCTGGCACCATGGCAGCTATCAAAAACGCAGGCCTGATAGTAATTATTTGGTGGGATTGTCTGATGGCATTTCTGGAAAATCCTTTTAAGGAAAAAGAAAAACAAAGAGAAAGACAATTACATTCTCATTCAATAACATATGTAGTAATGAGAACATAAAAAGATGTGGCCAGGGTTTGAGTTAGTAGGTACGCAATCGTTTTCACTGTCACATTCTTTCTTGTTTTGCTCATCCTACTGTAAATTACAATTTCGCAACAATTCTATGTTTATTTTAGTATTCATTTTTAATTATTTTGTTTTAGTGAAGGAAGAAGACATTTTTGTATAATTATGTAGGGAATGGAATATCTTTGATTTGACTGTCTATAATACCTAAAGATAAATCCAGACTAGGTTATAGCACTGTAAATAAGGTCTCTAAAGTCAGCAACACTTCCTCCACAGTAGATTACAAGGCAGCTAATACCAGACAGAGTTGTTACTCAGAACAACTCTGTCTGGTTGTTACTTGTTCCCCCACAGAAACAGTCTTAGGCACTCCGTGGAGGGGTAAAAACTCTAAAAAGGTGCCTAAGAATGGTCCTACCAGGTAGACTCTGCTCCTAAGAATGTTCCTGCTAAGTGGACTCTGCTCCTAAGAATGTTGCTGCTAAGTGGACTCTGCTCCTAAGAATGTTGCTGCTAGGTAGACTTTGCTGGAAGTTTTGCTCTGATACCAAAGAATATATATTTAGCGGAAGACATTTTCATTGAAAACATATCTTAAGACACTGTAGCATTTGCCTAAAAGTAATTTCTATTGTGACTTTAAGATTCTGACATTTATGCTGTTCCATGTTTTAATCATAATTACAGTCTCTAGTGTTCCCTTGTGTATTAGGGAATATCACAGCCTTAAGTGGACTTCCACTTATTCAGTCAAATTTCAACTATATTTTTAACTACAGTGACTTTTATGGAAAGTTTTTTTTTTAATGGATTAATATACAATAAAGTGCCCATAGGTATGCTATGTAACAAATATAGTAGTTTCCCCAATTTGGCTACAAAAGTAGAAATACACATTAAAGAATGCAAACATAAGCTCAGTCAGCATTAACAGACACACGATGAGCAGAAAATGTGCTTGATTCTCTGGCTAGCTCATGTCCATGGCAGAGAAGACATCCTTGGTCCATTGGTAATAATTGATTAGACAAGTTTGAAAACTGTATCTGTTTGCTGTTGTTAACCAGTGATAATCTGGAACCAGAATCCTGTCATCCCCACTCCTCCTCTCTCCTCCACTGCCTAAACATACAACACTAAGGCAACCCTAGAGTAATTGGCCAGAAGGACACCTTCCAACAGTTTGATCAAGCTTGCAATTCTGATCATAATCTGAGATCTATGATCACGCTTAGGGACAGTCTGTTGTTTTCAGTCTGCCACACCTAGCCTATGAATTGGAAGAGTACCAGTAAAATATTTTAATTGTACATAACTACTAAGCACTTCTGATGTTGGTCTCTGCAGAATTTCAGAAGGTGTTCAGTTTTTAAATACCTGTCTGAGAAGACTATAAATTCAACCTATTGCAATATGCACTGACCTTAAATTAAGTTGATCATATTCATGTATAAATCTAAATCTGTAAAAGGCTATTACAACAGAATAGTTACTGCTATAATGCTATCAACAGAATACATTGTATATATCTATATCTATATATATATGCTCTATATAAATGTATATATAAATGTACTACATCAATGTTCTTGCAGCCTTTGCTTTTGGAGTAACAAGTGACTCACGCATTCTTCTGATGTTGGTCTCTGCAGAATTTCAGAAGGTGTTCAGTTTTTAAATACCTGTCTGAGAAGACTATAAATTCAACCTATTGCAATATGCACTGACCTTAAATTAAGTTGATCATATTCATGTATAAATCTAAATCTGTAAAAGGCTATTACAACAGAATAGTTACTGCTATAATGCTATCAACAGAATACATTGTATATATCTATATCTATATATATATGCTCTATATAAATGTATATATAAATGTACTACATCAATGTTCTTGCAGCCTTTGCTTTTGGAGTAACAAGTGACTCACGCATTCTTCTGATGTTGGTCTCTGCAGAATTTCAGAAGGTGTTCAGTTTTTAAATACCTGTCTGAGAAGACTATAAATTCAACCTATTGCAATATGCACTGACCTTAAATTAAGTTGATCATATTCATGTATAAATCTAAATCTGTAAAAGGCTATTACAACAGAATAGTTACTGCTATAATGCTATCAACAGAATACATTGTATATATCTATATCTATATATATATGCTCTATATAAATGTATATATAAATGTACTACATCAATGTTCTTGCAGCCTTTGCTTTTGGAGTAACAAGTGACTCACGCATTCTTCTGATGTTGGTCTCTGCAGAATTTCAGAAGGTGTTCAGTTTTTAAATACCTGTCTGAGAAGACTATAAATTCAACCTATTGCAATATGCACTGACCTTAAATTAAGTTGATCATATTCATGTATAAATCTAAATCTGTAAAAGGCTATTACAACAGAATAGTTACTGCTATAATGCTATCAACAGAATACATTGTATATATCTATATCTATATATAGATATAGATATTGTGACTCACGCATTCTTCTGATGTTGGTCTCTGCAGAATTTCAGAAGGTGTTCAGTTTTAAATACCTGTCTGAGAAGACTATAAATTCATCCTATTGCAATATGCACCCTCCTCATATACAGTACATACATAACAAACTGGAAGCTCCAGGTAGCTGGTTTTCCTTTAGGATTTAGTAAATAAAAGGTAATGGAATATATTTGTCAAGAGATGAAATCACAATTTTTTTTTTTATTCTAAAAGACACTTTGGACCCCCAAAACTTACCAGTGTGACAATATATTTTTTTAAAGCAGAGGACATCCCTGGGCTATGCATTATTCAGCCCCTGGCCAGGGAGAGATTGAAACAAACCCAGCATTATGAATGGAGCATGGCTCATTATTAAATAAATAACAGGTATTATTGGAACAGCAATACTTTCTAGTGATCAATTTGCTAATGGGTATTGGGGGCAGACAGGGACTCTTGTGCCAGGCCCCATTCATAATACTGAATCATTTTAATTACTCCTTGACCAGAGGGTGGGAAATACAAAGTCAAAAGCTGCTCTCTGCCTTTTTCATTAAGAAACAAACCATAGCAGTGCACTTTTATGTGGAACTTTAAAGCACAACAGAAAAAAAAAAAACAGTTAAAGTGTATCTATAGACATCTCTGTCAGTGTTGTATTGCTGTGTGTGCCCCTTGGGTAGATTCACCCTCTCTAGGACAAAAAGCCATGGGAAATCTAAGATTTTTATATGTCAACTATACAATATTGTTATTTGCTCTTTATTAAATCTTTAATGATTTGGTGAGATAACCAATAAGAATATCAAGTAATGCACTTGAGAAACAGCAGCTACTGCTTCTGACTACAAAGAAAAATAAATTGCAGATTATATATGCTTACGTTCCCATAATGAGGTCACACATTGGTGTTGGAGGGCAGATAACAGGAGGTTTAGTAGTTGGAGGAGGTTGTGTGGGCTTATGTTGATCACATGTGGGTTTATTTGGGTCATGTATAATCCAGGTGTCAGCCATAGCTTCGCAGCTTGAAATAACCTCACCACTGCTTGTTCTGCAGTCATCTGTTTGGTCGTTAGTGCAAGTACCTGCATAAGAACAAAATACCATAACTAAAAGCTGGGTGCAGGAATTATGCATATAGAACTGTATTTGAAAGCCCATATTTTATTTTACATATGCTCATAATTTTCTGTACTTAAATATCTTCTTCCATTCAGCCCCCATATAAGACTACAAAAGTATAAAACAGAGCATTAGTTAATGCACCTCAACACACCAGACAGGTATGAAGGGGTCCTTAAATTAATCCCCCAGTTACCTTAATGTAAGTAAATAAGTATACTTTTTTTCTTCCCCATAATGCAGGACACCTAATTACGCAAATACAAACCCACTCATTCATGCTTCCCTTGGTTAGTGAGACTTCCTATCCCCTTCATTGTCCAGCAGTGAGTAAATGGCTGGAACAGAGCTAGACATTTAAAGTTCCACTTAGTGTTTGCAGAATTGATAAAGTGAACACAGAACTCCAGGCAGAGATAAAGTTTTTACACACAAATATGTTAACCTGTGATCACCACGATTGGCTAATCTCAATGATCACATAACTCGTACCGATACAGACTAATTCCTGATCTTTCGAGGATGCAAACCAATGAACTACGGCAGGGGGTGGCAAACTCTAGCCCTCCAGCCATGGTGCAACTAAAAATTCCATTAAGCGTTGCAAGACACTGACAGCCACAGGCATAATTACCAAGGCAGATGCATGATGGGATTTGTACCTTCCCCACAATGGTAGGGCCAGAGTTTGCATAGCCCTGAATTACAGCCTGTTCTTAAACCTAAGCACTTACATGAAGGACACAGCATAAGGGCTAGTTCAGGTGCAGAGCAGAGCAGTTACAGAATGGATCAAAACTGCGTCCAATGTATTGCAATGGTATTTTGGGCTCTAGTTCACATCGCAGCGTTTAGTTCCAGAGCATGTAAACAAACCGCAGCAAGCCCTATTTTTCGTGCTCTGGAATACACGTCAAAAATGCGGTATAACACACTGCACTGCGTGTGCAGAGACTCATGCAGATCTGGTCTGCATTTGGTGTGAACAAGCCATAAGTTATAAGTGACCGCTATGACTGACTAATCAGGGTGGTCACATGATCAGCAATTAGGCAGGTAGGAACCCCATTGAGGAGCTAAGACCTCTCCCTGGACTGCTCAGCTGCAGACTAAGAAACATGATAATGTTCGCTCAGAGGGAGAATTAGCAAGGAGCATGATAACATACAGACCGGAAACACCAAGATCACATCAGAGTTGTTTTCAAATTCCAGTATTAAAACATAAACAAATGCGACCTGCAAAATGTATTCTCTTTTTTGTATAATTTTTCATTTGTCCTAACAAAAATATGAAAAATGATAACGGCATGTTTTTGTTAGGACAAATGAAATTATACAAAATAAATAATCCAGTTTGCAAGTTGTATTTGTTACAATTTCACATTTTGTTAACAGAATTTGAAAACAACTGAGATGTGATGTATCCCACAAATTCTCAACAATAAAAAAATGTCCCCATGTTTTAATTTTCTTTTACATTTTGTCACAGTAATTATTACATAATCTTAAAACTCCATAAAGAATCATTAATGGATTAATTAGGGTGAAAAACCTACCGCACTGTCCCTGTGTGTTGTTCCCAAAAACATGATATGGTATTTTGACAGAGAAATCCTCCCCATTGAAAGTGACATTTATCTGCAGCTCAGGAATTTCCACAATATGATAAATGCCAGTTTTATAAATTTTTACTCCATATTTCTTATAGGGTACATCAATAACTTCACCATTTACAACAACCTGCAATAAAAGAGACAAAATATTTTAATTTTCATAATTATAGGTTATTATGCATTGTTGCATAGTGCAAATGTGGGAAATACACATTATTTCTCATAAATATGAGTCTATTTAGGTATAAAATCATATACACACAGTTTGTAGACACCTGGCACTCACACCTACCATATGGGCAAAAGTATATGGACGCCCCCTCCAAATTATTGAGTTTAGATGTTTTTAGTGAACTTGAAATGTTATTGTTGCAACACACATCCAATGACAATCCAGGTGCACAATGCCAGGTCTATAAAGATCCCCTCGGTTCTCCTGAACCGAAGGGGTCCTGGGGCCGAAGCTAGCCGAAGGATCGGCCGAAGCTACGGCCAGATCCTTCGGCAGCTTTGTGAATAGACCCCATGGTTTGATAAGTTTAGTTGCCAATGACAAGCCAGGTCTTCTTCTCCGGCATCAAAGTAAAATGCTCTTTTGGATGAATGGGTATCAAGTCACATGGACACACTTGGAAAGCCTTCCCAGAAGAGTGAAAACCTCAAAGTGGGGCACACTCCATATAAATACCCATGGTTTAAGAATGGGATGTCCAAATAGCTCATATAGCGGTAATGGTCAGGTGTCCACAAATGTTTAGCCATATAGTGCATACTTTAAATAAATATATGCTAACTATATATATATATATGTATATATATATTTATTTCTTTATTATACATATATATGTATTTTCTTTCACATGTTTAAAAGTAGGTCTGAAGACTTTTTCTTTTTCAAGGCCAGTTAGGACCTTGGATTTACCATTTAGGCCACTGATTTGGTTATCCTTTTTAGAGGAAAGTGTTTTCACAATGTATATCAATCTTTGGCGAAAACCATTGTATCCTGGCCAACAGGTAGACTGTGATGGCAGCCATGTGAGTAAAAAGTTTTTTTTTGGTTGACATAAGGTCACTTTCCCTGTTATATTCTTGAACTGTGTAGTAAGTGTGTGAGCGTCTAGGATTAAAATTTATGTTTTGGGTTTTTTTTTTGCAACTACTGACTAATTTTGTTTAATGCAAATGTAAAAAAAGCTGGTTGTGGCCAAGTTTAAATCTGAACCGCTCTGTAGACTCCATAACAATGCCTACCATTGGGGCTGTCTATCGTAAGAGACTGAAACAACAAGGCTGCTATTTTTTTTGTTATATATACACTGTAGAGAGCATATATAAAGTATATATTTAATAAAAGATGAATGCGTAGGCATTACCACTCTCTTCAATCTACTTATTCCAGTGTGAGTTTAAGGGGCAACACGTAGTGTATTTGTAGATTATCCTACCTGGACATCGGTTTGAGGCAAGCTCTTTTTCCTCAATTGGATTTCCTGAGTTTCATATCGAATTATGACATTACGACTACAGGAGACCCGATCTTGTGATCCACAGTCAAAGTTATCGACATATATACCAAAATTATCCGTCTTCTTTTCTATCTCCTCCACCAAAGTGTATGTGCAGTTGCCTTGAAAACTGTAATATGTCCCATCAAAGGTCTTATAATGGGGATCACCCCAGCCAGAACAGACACCTGAATAACAAAATTAATATTTATCAATAACGATGTTTAGCACAATTAAAGATTACTTTTTTGTTCAAGAGATTAGCCAGATTTAGAAATCTATTTAATTGGTATATTCTTAACAAACAACACTTATAGTCGCAGGCCACTCTTCACTGGATAGATGTAAATAAGGTGGCAACAACAATTATTTCAAGTGTGCCCCTCACAGATCCACAATAGTAGCCAAAGGCTGTTATTATTCAGCAACATCCCTGAAGACCTTTCTCACAACTCAACATATTACGGGAAATAAAGATCATTACAGTTTAGCGAATTGAGCTTCAGGAGTTATGTGCAAGCATCTGTCCTATAACACTGAAAGTAAGACATTGAGCTATTGCTTTTACAATGAAGGGGTAAGAATGTTAGCTTATACACTATCTTAGATTAGGGTAGACACTATGGTTTTCTTTTAGTTTGTTAAGGTATGAAGTTTTGAAAGTCCTAGTTCAGTCACTTTTAGCTATGGGATGAGGTTCCATAGCTGTCCACTAATGTCACTGTCCGGTAGTGAGACCTGAGCATTGATAGGCAGCAGACACTGGAGTGAGGGCCTGTAGACAGTATGTGGCTGAAAGAGGATGTAGGAGATCAGTAGCTTTGAGATGGAAAAATAATAAAATAAACCAATATTTTATGACTAAAATTGGCAAGCTTGTCATCCAGTTAGAATTAATATCTGCTTTGCCACATCCTACTACTATTTTTAGTATGCCTGGACATGTATGGGGTTATTTTTTAATACTGTGAAGTGTCAGTATTTTTAAAATGATAACAAATAATAGAAAAATATATTTTATTAGTCATGTTAGATCACTGTCCATTCATTACTGCTCATATAAAATTGCCACTCCATCACATGCTTTGATAAGCTCTGTCCCAAATAATCATATGAAGAAAATAAATGTTTAATCAGTTGCAATATTATGACAATTATGTCTACTATTATGTCTACTATCTGCATTGCTTCCAAATGTTTTGTGGTAAGTATGGCTATCATTTATACTTGTCAGACTGTCATTGTCATTCTTCTTTTTGTCTTCTGGACAGAGAGAGGCAGATACAGATAAAATAAAGCTCTCAAAGATAACCCACAGAGCAAGAAGGGATATCTCATATCGCAGCCTTTACCTGTATATAACTTATGCCTGACACACCTAATTCCTCTGCAGTAAAATGTTTTATCCCTGTCACAGTAATTTGCAAGCAGGATGTGCAGATTGCAAACATGATACAGGTAGTCCTTAAATTACACACAGTAAAAAAGGACTTCCGTAATGGAAACTTACAATAAACTTCTAATCAATATTAACATTTAACTGTGAGTGGTATGGTGGTGTGATGGTCAGCACTGTAGCCCTGCAATGATGGTGTGCTTGGCTTGACTGTCACCAGGAATACAATGTACATGAGTTGCTACCCCTGTTTCCCCGAAAATAGGACCTAGTACTATTTTTGGGAATTGCTTAAAGATAAGACATACCCTGAAAATAAGACCTAGTTGTGACAATTCCCAGGGCCGGTGGTGGCATAAGGGGGAACTTGAAGAGAGGCGGGAGAAAATCAGCGGTGCCAACGAAGTCAGCTCTAGAGTAGGCAAACGGAGGGAGCAGAGCAGCAGAAGCCACAGGCGGAGTGATTGCAAATGCACTCCGCCTGTGAGGAATCGATAGTAAAAGTGCGCTTCGCTCATTCTGGCCAGCGATTGGTTACCAAATTGCTCTTGGAAAGATACGGCACCCCTGATTGCCCTGATCACCATATTTTTGTACATGAATACATGAAGACTTTTCTACATGAATAAGTGTGGATTGTTGAACATAAAAAAAAAAAATAAGATCGACCTCGAAAATAAGACCTAGTGGGATTTTTTGAGCCAAAAATAATTTAAGACAGTGTCTTATTTTCGGGGAAACACGGTATATTTGTGTGGATTTTGTCTGAGTGCTCCAGATTCCTCCTGTGTTGATAATAAGATCTGTTGAATCCCGAACCAAGTGGGAAGAATGGGGATTCATACAGAACACCGTGCCACCCTCATTTCTCTAAACATCACAGGTCAGCTTCAAACACAAAGCAGGCCATTATAAATGCCAACCAACTCTAATAGCAGAAGGTCATAACATTTCTAGCTGTATCATATTTCCTGTTTAGCCAGGATCTGCACGGCCTGCTAATAAGCCTAATTGTAAATTGGTTGTCATAAACAGCATTAAGCCAGAGCATGGAAAGCCAGATACATTTAATAAAGCTCTATAGTAAAATAGTACTTAGTAAAAGTAGTTTACTAGTTTATTTGTAATAGTAAATGTTGCAGGAATAATTTAAATACCTGTTCTGGTCATACTAGAACCAAAATCTATTAATATTCCATATGTTCTAATATGATAATACTACATACATATCAACAAATAATGTTAATTTTGATTTCACTCTGTGCAATAATATGCTGGTTATGGACTGTAAAACATCTGGAAATATTGATGCATTTAGAGAAACCTAGCCTTGAGGTCATAAAATACTGTAACACTACTCAGATCCATTGACTGTCTATGTAATTTCAGTACATTTCATAAACAGGAACCAGAAATTATGACTGCATCTGCAGTTTGGTAGCTCTCTTTTGACATATGATAACGTACTTCATGAGAAAGTCAGTGGCTTTATCCAATGATCAAACTTACTCTGCAGCAAATTGGACACTACACAGGCACCACAGACAAGGCAAAATTTGCTAAGTACGTTTTAATTGCAATTCCATTTATCTTACTGTTGTTATTGTCTGTTTTGTAATATTATTTTTTACTGTGTGTTCCTTTTTTTCATTAAAATTATATTTAAACATTGTGCAGTTGAATTTCTAAGTGCTCAACTTAAGACTTATTGCCTCAAGAAAGCCACAATATTTTAAACTCTGTTTCATTGCTGTCTGGCATGACAGCAACTGTCACAAACATTTCTTAAGGTCAGAATTTCTAAGGGCTGTCTCCCTATTCCCTGGTGAATATGTTGAGCCAATCATCAAGTTCCAGCACTGCCACTTGGGAGAAAGCAGAGTGAGTTTGATACTCCTCCATATCCATAAGTATTATTTTTGCTCCTTAATCAATATATGAATGGATCAGCAAAGAAGTAAAGAAAATGTATGCAAATGCTTGGGAGGGGAGCATTATAGTGAGCCTGTTGCTTTATCCACGATGGGCCAAGCACAAGATTGCTTTAAAACTTTGTGTATGCACCCCCGCACTACTTATGCTTTGTGATAACAAAGCTCTAACATCATGGGGGCAGAGATTTTCTTTTTCATGATTCAGGCACCACCAGAGAATACCAGAAAATATATTTTTACTGTCTTTTTCTTGTTTAAAAATTGCTATTTTATAATAAATATAGCTCCTAGAAGAAATAAAAGTTAATGTATTTATATTAGTAGAAGTGCTTACATTCACACTCCCAGTGCCAGCAGCATAAGTCATCATCTGGAACAGGTACTGGTGGGCGTCCGTTGGCACATTTGATCGTGGGAGGAGGTTCACACTTGGTGTGAGTAACCTCAACTGTGTTGTTTGGTAAACACCGGGCCTTGGTGCAGTTACACAGTGTCCAAACTTCATATTCCTGAAGAATTACAGAATTTCAGGGGATTACAAAGAAAAAGAAATGAAAATATGCAAATCTTTAAATGCAATATCTCTGAAAAACTACAAGCTAACACATGCCGAATATCTTTTTTTCACACATCCAGGTGGAGCACATTGTCTACAGAATTAACTAAGAATTAACTAATATAGTGATTAGATTTTTTTGCACTATTTTATCTATTTTTGGGGGGGATTTGCTTACAGCTGATCTTAGAACAAAGCAATTTTTTTTAGTAAGCACTGGGAGTTTTTATTCTATTCACCTTCCTTTCTTTTCTTGAGTCTCACAAAGCAGCCTAGCGACTGTCATAAGGATACCTATTTCCTGTATATACATATAGTCACTGCAGCCTGCTTACTATCTACTAGGTGACCGGTCATGTGATCTCCCCATCAGCTTACATCATCACATCTCTCTAAGGGCAGGTTCACACCATTTTGCGGACCAGATCTGGTCCGGAAAATTATGTTATCCTGCCCGCAGTTCCAGTGCATTCCAGACCAGACAAAATGAGACATGCAGTATTTTTCTGGTCTGGTCTGGACTGGAACGGACTGCGCTGGTGTGAACAGAGGCCAGAAATAGCACAGGGATATATTAGGATGCGTTTTGGGTCCAGAAACAATCTGGTCCGTTCTGGAGATTATCTGGATGTGGTGTGAATGGGCCCTAAGTAGGCGAAGACAACATTTGGTGCTGGTGGGGTTTACATTGCCTCTCCGTGCCTAGCCCTGTCCCTGCTCGTCACATCACTTATGGTTATTTTAGGTGTATACATCTGTTAGTGCTGTAATTGCAGCAGTGCATTGCTGACAGTATTAGTAGTTTCATTTTATTCCTAATTCAATCCTGCAGCAATAAAAGGTTAATTCTCTGCTCTATTGTCACTGCCCATGCATCTGCCTGCACATCCATTTACGCAGTGGGCAGAGCCCTAGGCAGTACAAAAAGAAGTGAGGCTTAGAAAAGTTATTATCATTGCCCGGAGATCAGCTTTAAAATGTTTAACTAACCTACTGGTATTTACTATTATATTGAGATAACACTTAAAAATGTTGTACAGTACCTGAATGCTAAGCAACAAAAAATGGTCCCTATGGCATGCTCAGGGCATAACTTAGGGCTAGCAAAATAAGAACTGGGTTTCCTATGAGTTAGTCAAAGCAGACCTTGAAAGTTCCGCTATTTAGTAGTCCAACTCCCATGTAAAAACACCAAGTGAAACCTTATTAAAACACACACCTAAATCCATCTGTACAGTGCAAGAGCGGATTCTTTGCATGGTACGGGATGTCACAGGTGCAGAGGTGAAGGGATTGGAAACCTTAGTCAAAGGTAAGCCTCACCACAGGATCCATATAAAGGAAACCATCCTATTATTCTGACCTTTTAATACAACTACATTTCATCACTTTTCCCAGGCCTATTCTTAACCGGAAGCAGTCCATAAGACAATGTGGCTTATCCCTTATATTCCTTGTTTTAGGTGGAATTCTAATTTCAGAGCAATCAAGTGGTTTAGAGAAATATACATAATTTTACTCATATTTAAGAAAAATGTAGGTGAGCCTTGAATAGATCAGGACCAGGACTTAAATGTCTGACTTTAGACATTCAGTTGACAGGGTTTCCAGATCAATTAATATATATATATATATTACATCATGAAAGAGCATGACAGCTTCAGCTTCTAAGAATATGCAAAATCTGCAACATTTATAACTAAAATTGATGAAATGATATAAATAATGACCTGATTGTCAACAAATAAAATGACCAGAGCCAGATGTTCTAACTTTGGTTACATGTTCCCATAACATATTTATAAGAAAGCATTTACTTACTTTATAATGTTGATCAAGTATGCATCCAGTAGTAGGTGTCTCAATGTGGGCTGTAGTTATCGTGGTTTTTGTAATGATGGTTGAGCTTGGCTTTGTAGTGATAGACGGTGTTGTAGTGCTGGTTGACTGAGTTGAAGATGGTGTTGGACCACTAGTCGATGATGTTTTTGTACTACTTGTCGGAAGTGTTGTTGAACAAGGCCAATGCTGCACTTGAGTGAGACATTCTGGAGTACAAATTACTTTGTAGCAAGTGTCATCAGTTAAACCACTGGTTATTTCACCTGATAGTTAAAACAAACATTATTATAATATTTGCCGCACCAAGGTATTTGGAACTATTGTATATATGTGAAATACAGTAACTTTTCCATCTCTGTTATTTCTATTAAATTTTCTCTCTCGGGGACCCCTTAATTGGACAGAGTTGGTAAGAGTAAGACCCTCTGTCAAGTTTCTATTGCTGTCTATGTCCCTATTGGGCAGATTCACGCTCTCTATTTGCATTGGTGATCATTGCACCAAGGAAAAAAACGGAAGTTCAAATTTTTTGAGTTATCCTCAGAGCAAGAGGAACTGTTCCAATTGAACACCTGTTCCAGGGACAACTGACAACTGTTGCATCTCTGACACAGAAAGTGAAGGTATATTTCCCCAATGGTACACAGACAGCAAGAAAAAATAATCCTGCAGGGGTTTTAACCCTTTCCTACTCTATCCCATACAAAAAAAAGTTTTTTTGCTATAGATACACTTTAATAAAGCATGATTATGACCTAATCTGTATGCCAGTTCTTTTCAGCTCTTATTTGTTCTGGTTGTCTTATAAGAACTGACTGTTAGGAGCATATCTCAGCTCACTAGAAGATACCTCTTCCCCAAACCATTCTCACTATTACCTTTCCCACCCCTTCAGTCCTTTATCTGCGTCCTCTGGTTTTAAACTTCCTAATGATTACCATTAACATATCTGACTATATAAATAAAAGCTATGAAAGCCTATGATCATCAAAATAACTTTAGCCTAGAAATGTGCTGATAATCAGAGATTTATAGAGCTGCAAAAGAGCCTGAACAGTGAAGGGGTTTGGGTCATAATGGGCTATGTCCAGGCAATGCCCAAATTTAACCCCAAACCTTTGTCTAACCCGCTACAAAATGTGCAAGCATCATTTAGTAAGGAACAGCTTTTATTGCTCCCTGTGATGTTAATACTTGTCTTTTAAATCGTCTTGCTGGTGTAGATGCTGAAAGCTTAGTTCCTAATTACATTGGCACATTCCCCAAAACTACATCTCTTAAGAGCCTTTTCCCTACACTTAAGATGTGGGCAGGCTCTTGGGAGTCAAGGCAGAGGCATTGTTTTGTTGGGAAATAAATAAATAGGTGTTCTGTAGGCCAGCCAGCAAGGCTGTTAACACTGGTTACAATTTCAGTCCAGCAAAGACACTGTGTTGTGAGCCAAAACAGAAATATAGGAGCACACTGAATTTCCGGCAGATAAACAGATATTTTTCTGTGCTTGAAGTGTTTTAAATTAAGGTGGAGTAGGCCTTTTTGTTTGTGTTACTTTTTCGTTGGATGCAATAAAGCTGCATTTATTGCCATTACTGTTTAAAGACCAGTGACTTTCCTACAATATATATATATATATATATTGTGTTGGTGGCGATTTAGAAGAAGCAGTGAAAAGTCTAGTGTGTGCTGTAGCAGTTTGTGTTATCTTGGGGGTTTGTGTTGGTGGTGATTTACATGTACATATAAACAAGTTTATAATTTTTAGACTTTTATATATTATGGCCTAAGTGGCTATTAATAAGGGATCTCAAAACCCTATCCCATTTCCTGCTCTTCTGTATCAATCAACCACTGCAGACTGACATTTGATTGTGGGGCTAATATAGACACAAATCCAAGAATAAACGGAATAAACATGTAATTTATTGCAGCTTACCCGTCCTTAGATGTGTTGGCTGTATTAGTTTTCTTTATAAGGCTTTCCTTCCTTAATTTTGACCTGGTAATCCTGCCAATAACATTCTTCCTGTCCTAGAGTGACAACATTTGCTCGCTGTACTGTATCTGTTATCAACCAAGGCTGATTTGGACTACAAAACACCTCCCTATGTCCTAAACTCCATAGTACAGTGGGGGTGTTCTGTAGCTCACATACAGTAGGTAACCAGGACAGGACTGGTAAGGCTTCTTGGAATTTCAATGCACTGTGTTGTCAGCTCACTGGAGTAAGTTACGAGCTTACTGGATTTATGGCACGATCAACCGTTTTTTGTTTTGTTTTTTCAATTCTTAACCAAATATAATAAAATGCTTTTTAAATTAATATTTTTCAGACCAAAAGGGAGCAAATGAGAGAAGTTCAGTGTTAGTGGCAATACTCTGTGTTAGTGCCATACCTAAATAATGATCACTTTCCTATTGACCACATTACCTGGTGTAAATGATGACCCATTGTACACACAAACACACATTGTAGAAGAAGTGATAGTGGTGTCCAAAGTATTATTTGTGACAGGAATTGTGGTTATAGAAGTAGTAACTGATGATGTCTCACTCCTTGTTGATATAGTGGATGACGCCTCTTGTGTCATTGTAGGACCGGTGGTAATAACAGGTGTGGTGAACGCTTAAAAAAAAGAAAAAGAAGAAAAGACTGTCAATTCATTCTCTACACCTATGTATAGCTACAAAATAATAGAAAATGATGTCGTCATAGTCAAAAAAATGCCTGGTACCCTTGACCCAATGAAGCCCTCAAAGTGTACTAAGGTTAGAGCTAATCCCCAAAAGCCTGGTGAAGAGTATTAAGCCAATATACACACTGGCAATGTCACACCTGTACATGATTTAGAGGACAAATCTAAATGTGTATAAATGCATGTGATAATTGATGATCAAAACGAGGTCTGATACCCTTGACCCAATATAGCTGTCAAAATGTACTGAAGTTAGAGCTAATCCCTAAAAGCCTGGTGAAGAGTATTAAGCAAAGGAGATAAGAAAAGGACAAGACATGGCAATTAATCATCTTCACATATGGCACAATGCAAATTAGAATTACCACAGCATTTTTCAACTCATATCTGGGTAAACATGACAAAATATGTAATACCTATTAAAGTACCTTCTGTTATAGTTAAAGGTGGAGTATTCATTGTAGTAGCTTCAGCTGTTGCTGTCTCTACTTGGGTAGTAACTTCAGTTGTAGAAAATTCTGGAGGTGTAGGCTTAGTTGTTCCAGATGTAGTATCCTGAATAACAGTTGTAGCAGAGGAATGTGGGGATGAACTGGGTGTAGTTTCAAATGTTGTAGTGGGATAAGTGTTGGTAGTATAATGAGATGTGGTGGTCGTTGCAGCTTCAGTGGATGTTGTTAGTGTGGGTACAATAGGTGTATGGGGTGTTGTTATGCTGGTGGTAGCAGTAGATGTGGCAGTAAAAGTGGTGGAAATGGTTGTAGCTTCAGTAGCTGGGGTGGGTGTAGAAGCTATAGGTGTATAAGGTGCTGTTGCACTGCTTGTAGTAGGAGATGCCGTTGTGCCTGTAGTAGTACCTTTGGGGGTTTCTGTTGGTTGCGATTTAGAAGAAGAAGTGGAAAGTGTAGGGTGTGCTGTAGCAGTTGGTGTTATCTTGGGGGTTTTTGTTGGTGGTGATTTAGAAGAAGTGGAAAGTGTATGGTGTGCTGTAGCAGTTGGTGTTATCTTGGGGGTTTGTGTTGGTGGTGATTTAGAAGAAGTGGAAAGTGTAGGGTGTGCTGTAGCAGTTGGTGTTATCTTGGGGCTTTGTGTTGGTGGCGATTTAGAAGAAGCAGTGAAAAGTGTAGTGTGTGCTGTAGCAGTTTGCGTTATCTTGGGGGTTTGTGTTGGTGGTGATTTAGAAGAAGTGGAAAGTGTAGTGTGTGCTGTAGCAGTTGATGTTTTCTTGGTGGTTTCTGTTGGTGGCGATTTAGAAGAAGAAGTGGAAAGTGTAGTGTGTACTTTAGCAGTTGGTGTTATCTTGGGGGTTTGTGTTTGTGGCGATTTAGAAGAAGTGGAAAGTGTAGGGTGTGCTGTGGCAGTTGGTGTTATCTTGGGGCTTTGTGTTGGTGGTGATTTAGAAGAAGCAGTGAAAAGTGTAGTGTGTGCTGTAGCAGTTGGTGTTATCTTGGGGGTTTGTGTTGGTGGTGATTTAGAAGAAGTGGAAAGTGTAGTGTGTGCTGTAGCAGTTGATGTTTTCTTGGTGGTTTCTGTTGGTGGCGATTTAGAAGAAGCAGTGGAAAGTGTAGGGTGTGCTGTAGCAGTTGGTGAGTTCTTGGTGGTTTCTGTTGTTGGCGATTTAGAAGAAGTGGAAAGTGTAGGGTGTGCTGTAGCAGTTGGTGTTATCTTAACGGTTTGTGTTGGTGGCGATGTAGAAGAAGTGGAAAGTGTAGGGTGTGCTGTAGCAGTTGGTGTTATCTTTGGGGTTTGTGTTGGTGGTGATTTAGAAGAAGAAGTGGAAAGTGTAGGGTGTGCTGTAGCAGTTGGTGTTATCTTGGGGGTTTGTGACGATTTAGAAGAAGTGGAAAGTGTAGGGTGTGCTGTAGCAGTTGGTGTTATCTTGGGGGTTTGTGACGATTTAGAAGAAGTGGAAAGTGTAGGGTGTGCTGTAGCAGTTGGTGTTATCTTGGGGGTTTGTGACGATTTAGAAGAAGTGGAAAGTGTAGGGTGTGCTGTAGCAGTTGGTGTTATCTTGGGGGTTTGTGACGATTTAGAAGAAGTGGAAAGTGTAGGGTGTGCTGTAGCAGTTGGTGTTATCTTGGGGGTTTGTGACGATTTAGAAGAAGTGGAAAGTGTAGGGTGTGCTGTAGCAGTTGGTGTTATCTTGGGGGTTTGTGACGATTTAGAAGAAGTGGAAAGTGTAGGGTGTGCTGTAGCAGTTGGTGTTATCTTGGGGGTTTGTGACGATTTAGAAGAAGTGGAAAGTGTAGGGTGTGCTGTAGCAGTTGGTGTTATCTTGGGGGTTTGTGACGATTTAGAAGAAGTGGAAAGTGTAGGGTGTGCTGTAGCAGTTGGTGTTATCTTGGGGGTTTGTGACGATTTAGAAGAAGTGGAAAGTGTAGGGTGTGCTGTAGCAGTTGGTGTTATCTTGGGGGTTTGTGACGATTTAGAAGAAGTGGAAAGTGTAGGGTGTGCTGTAGCAGTTGGTGTTATCTTGGGGGTTTGTGACGATTTAGAAGAAGTGGAAAGTGTAGGGTGTGCTGTAGCAGTTGGTGTTATCTTGGGGGTTTGTGACGATTTAGAAGAAGTGGAAAGTGTAGGGTGTGCTGTAGCAGTTGGTGTTATCTTGGGGGTTTGTGACGATTTAGAAGAAGTGGAAAGTGTAGGGTGTGCTGTAGCAGTTGGTGTTATCTTGGGGGTTTGTGACGATTTAGAAGAAGTGGAAAGTGTAGGGTGTGCTGTAGCAGTTGGTGTTATCTTGGGGGTTTGTGACGATTTAGAAGAAGTGGAAAGTGTAGGGTGTGCTGTAGCAGTTGGTGTTATCTTGGGGGTTTGTGACGATTTAGAAGAAGTGGAAAGTGTTGTGTGTGCTGTAGCAGTTGGTGTTATCTTGCTGGTTTCTGTTGGTTGCGATTTAGAAGTGTAGATTAATGTGGTTGTAAGTTCTGTAGGGGTGTACATTTTTGTAGTTTCACTAGTAGGATGTGTAGTGGAGGCTGTAGTGGTTGCCAGTGTTTCTTTAGTAGTTGCTGTTGGTATAGATTCAGTAGAAGTGTATGCTGTTTTTCTTGTTATGGTATTAACACTGCCAGTTGTAACTATAGTTGGTGCGGTTTCTTTTGTAGTAGGGGTAGAAAGTGTAAAAGTAGTGGAGGTGGGTCTGGTAACTCTGCTGGTTGAGGGTCCAGTGGCTTTAGATGTTGTACTCTGGATAACTGTTACATAATAAATAAAAAAAGGTATTAGAATATAGGTCATAATCAAGTAATAATTTTGTATATATTGTATTATAACATGTTCTTAAAATTAAAAAAAAAAAAACACATCACAGAACATGGTTCTGGCTTTATAGGAAATAGGAAAGTGTAGTGGAGTGTCACCCTTCTAATATGCATTGAATGATTTAACAATAGTCCGTGCTACAGAACAAAATCCTAAACACAAAACAAATAAAAACTGCTCCTAAACTGCTATGTAAAAAGAGCCAGAGGTGACATTCATTTTGCCAAACTCATGTTTATGATATTCACTTTATTTATCACTTCATTTGTCACAATTTATTTACATCCTTTGGGGGTTTTTCTTATTATTATATATTTCTAAGGTTTTTTGTGGGTTTATTCAGTGCTGTGTTGTTCTATGAAGGATTAAAATGTATTTAAACCTTTAGGCCAGATTCACTCCTCTACGATGCATTACATTGCATGTTGTGTGTTAGCAGGCATTTCATTCGGGCAACCTACTCATTTTTAATGGGTTGCCACCGAACCCCAATGTGTCCAAAACTGAACCTGGTCTTTTTTCAGAAATGCAACACAAATGGCGAAGCATGCTGCAGTGCTGGTGCATTAGAATGACATCTAAAAATAATGGCACCGCAAGACATGCATACTGCAGTACTGCGCTTATTACCACAACACAATAAGGTATCCTGGCCTGAAAATAAACAAATAAATGCTAGTTGATATAAATTGACTTGAAACTGTCCTTCTTACATAGCTATTACTGAATTATGACCAATTCTCAGCGTATGCAAGTTGCCTGCTTACCATGATGAGCAGCAACCTGGAAATTCAGAGGCACAAATGAAGATAAGAAATAATTTTTATAACGTGGGATTAGGCTACAGAAAGCATATGGTAATGTTTCTGGTTAAGAAAAGTAACACAGCTGATCCATAGGTAGTATTGGGGTGACAGAAGCATGTGTACCATTTTTGCTTTGTTTGGCACTGGTTTAAGTGTAGTGTCATAAAGCAGTTTATGTTTGTCTTATACTGTAAAGCCTACTTACTAGTTGATGTTACGGTAGTAGATAAAGTACTCTTATCTGGAATTTAAAAAATGAAAACAATAATTTGGACATATACTGGCATACAATATACTTGCTTTAACGTTTGGTTAATGCTGGACATGAATCATTAGAATTTTGACTACATTTTATTTCACAATAATACATTATATGACATTTAAATACAGACATGGTCACTGTTTTATGCTTGCCAAAGGATAGATTTTCTCTCCAGCCAGCCTTGCGATTTACACTGTAGAGCCAAGCAGATGACATATTTGTTTCCTGGCTCAGCAATGCAGCTTCCAGTGTTACTTCTCCACAATCCAGTCTGTTTACTGTGCAGTGAATTAACATCATCACCTCTGCCGCAATGAAGCACTGGGATATGAATGAGAAGTAGTAATTCTTAACAAGGAGTTCTGAAGCTCAACTAAAAAAACAGAGTGACCTTCCTGGCTGTGCAGTGTGACAGGCCAGTGTATATTACAAGAATGGCTGCACAAATTACAAATCCTTTTGTCCATAATGTACTCGTATGTCCAACATGTTAGCACATTATAACAGACTTACCTGCCAAAGAGATCCCTCCCAACACTGTGCTCCTCCCTTGCCGGCGCTTCTATCTTTGTCCCGGTCTTCTTCCGTGTTCTGATTCTTTAGCCAATTGATTGGCTGAGCCCTGATGACATAACTCCCATGCATGCGCACAGGAGTTTCTTCATCTTGACATGCCAAGCCTGTGCAAAGAGCTGCACATGCTTATTTTTGTCTATTTATTATGTATGGTTCACATGATCAGGAGTGGGGCAAGGGTGTGTTCTTCTCCGAAACATTTATGTGTGTCTCTCCTTCCTATCGCCCACCTGTCACATCACTGCCTTCATGATAATGGTACTCTAAACAGCCAGGCCACTGAAAAAAGGGTCGGCTGATACTGGATGTCTCCCAGCCAGAGGTTACCCAGCAGCCTGTGGTTGAAGGGTAGGTCTACACTCCTTCTAAAAGCAGCACAGAAGGATAAAAAATGGAGGTTGCATTGGGGTGAAGAGATTATAATAAAGCTCAGTTTCAATTAAATACTGAGGCTGGAGTTGGGCTCTAACCAACTTCTATCATTTTCACCTATATTTAGATTTGATCTGACTTTCTCTTTATAGTTACCTTGAGCTTCAGTGATTGGGTTTGAAGTTATTGTTGTCTGTGTACCAATATGAACTTCAGGTGCTGTAGGAAAAAAAACAACAATTAAGACATGTATATTGTATAACCCAAACCTAAAACAGATACAACTGACCTCATGAATTGAGATGTCTGAAAGACATTTAAAATTTTTCGAGGGAAGTCTGCTAGGAGCAACACAGACTTGTCTTCCTTCATGTGCTCCAATATGAGCCACACTGATGATTAGGTTAGCATACACAAGTAATTTGTGTTTGTTCATCATTTTTGAAGAATCTGTAATTCAGTATTTGAATTCTGAACTGGATTACATAGAACAATGTTGTCTTTTTCAAAATGTGTTTTTTTTTTTTAAATAAAAATCTATAAGGTTATACACTCATTTTAGAAATACTTCCAATTATTCATGTTAAATTCGTATTTAACAAATCAACGTTTAATAAAAGATACTTCCTGATGCAATGTTACATGTTGTAAAAACAAAGCCCGGATCTAGCTCTGCATGATATTTCGGATGGCACCATCTCTATAACAACAGAGGCGTGGTGTGTGTGACAATATATTTAGCTGTGTGAGCAATCTGATATGCTGTTTTCAGGTCTATATTCAGATCATAGTAGTGAACCAACTATCTTAAACCTGTTAGTATCAGACTCACACATGCCCCCTGCTAACTGCAAAGGCAAATATGAAATATTCATACACATACTTTCATATTACTTGACTAAGCAGATTGTAATAAATATGTTTACATTTTTTTTGTCCAAAACATAATACACAAATAATAAGAATATGTGTAAAAACTATTTATATTTTGTTTTAAGTATTAAAGTATACAGTACATATTATATAATGAAAAAAAGTAAGGTTGCTAACACAAGTTTACTATCTATACCAAGCTTTGTGTTTATCTAGGCTTGGAATTTGGATCCATTAATGAAAGTTGGATCCTTTGTTTTTCTTCTTGCATTTTGCTACCTCACATGCTCAAATACATGAAAACCAGTGTGATGGTAACAACTGAGCGTGCATTTGCTATATTCATCAACTGTACAGCTTTAAAACAGGATAGAAAATGCAGACTACAACTTGAATTTGAATTGTGGCCAACCATTGGGGCATGATCTCACTACAAAAAAAATCCTTTATTTTTTAGCTGTTGAAGCAACAGAAAGTTGCTAAATCCATCATACCGGATACGAGCAACAGCTGACTAATGAATTTGGGCAAGGGTATATCAATAACCAAAGCAGACGAAGCAACTTCTATAGGGCCCTGAAGCAGAGTGGGCCCAGCACTGCCTGAATACACAGTAATTGTTCCAGGTATCACCAAAATTTTGAAAATAAATTTGGATAAAATTAATGTATATATAGTTTGCCAAACTATATAACATTGCTGAGAAGCAATTAGTGATCTGTATGAGAAGAAGAATTGCCATCAAGGTAGAGATTAGTAAGGTAGGGGCTACTTGATAGTTTTGTTATAGGGTCCCATCAAACATTACAGCCCTGCATTTTGATATAGAGCAGAGCTGTGAGGGGGACCCAACAGGCACACACACCGAAGGCTACCTGCAGTAAATTACAGGAAGGGGCAGATACAAGACTAGTCACTCTGCGCACCTAGAGAGAGCAGCAGTGACTGTTTTTTATTGCAGGAAGTTGCCAAGTTTCAAAGTGAATTCGTGTGGAAGAATTACACAAAGAACACCAAGATTCAATCAGGAATACACATGCTCGTGTATTGCATTTAGAAAATATTTGCTTATCCTGGAGTTCAGCTTTAAATAAATATGTTTGCATATTATTAGGAATTCTTTTACATCAAAAAACATCTTTATGTAAATAGAAAAATATAATAATTACTTGGACTATATTTCTGTTGTGTTCAAAAAAGAATCAGAACACATCAAAGTTCAAGTTTTTTACTACTTCTGTGGCTTCAGTTTTGGAAACCATCGATGGAAATTTTTTCTTCAGGATTCTGATTTCACAGAATCAAAAATATAAGGCACAAATAGTATCTTGTATCATAATGTATGTATTTTGCAAAAAAAATGTTTAGACTCTTTTTAATTCCTTAAAAAAATAGACTCATTAAAGTAGAATTAAAGTCAAATTTTTTTACCTATATCTACTGCTAGCAAGCAGTAGATACAGTATATCCAAAAAATTATAAAAAATAAAAAAGTTACCAAACAGGTAAAAACGTATCTCTGTTTCCACCGCTCCCTCCTGGCTGTAAAATCCAGCATCTTGAGCAGCGGTGCATGAGGATGAGTGCAGGTGCATGCTTAGTGGAGATCATCGGCGGGAAGAAGAGGAGAGACACAGTGGAGGTGAATAACCGCAGCCATGAGCGTGCACGTCGGACATAGACTGTGGGACACGAGGAATCTGTGCTGGTTCAGAGACCGGAACCAGCACCGGATGGACTCCTGAAAACTACTGAAAAGAAGGTGATCGGACCAAGAGGCATCACTTAAGTTAAGTCCTTAAAGCAGCATGATAGGTGTGTGTGACTTTAATGTCACTTTAAAGTCCTGGTTTGGGATGTGAGTGAAAAAAAAATTAATTTATAGGTTTTTGTTCTGATCTGTGCCAGCCGGAGTTTGGGTTGTGTGAGCAAGATACTGTTTTTCCTTGCCCCAACTATTATAAAACAGTCCTAATATAATGCCACTTTTATTACGGCATTTTTGATAACAAAGAACTACTCTTTTAAATGGATTTTGCTCAAAACATCTTTTGGACAATTTTTCGAGTCCAGTCTTTTTGATGCATGAGCATGGATGTTGCAGATTTTTAGAGTAGTGGTAAACAATATAAGTTTTTTTTAAATATTAAATAATATGGAAGTTTGATCAACACATTGTTGTAAACCACATTAAAAAACTCGATATACAACCTCTTTAATACGTCTTCCTTAGTCTCCATTCACACATTAGCGTTTTTACGCGCGTATCCATATGTGTGTATCCCGCGTGTATCTATCTATCTATACAAAGTAGGGATGCACCGATACCACTTTTTTAAGACCGAGTACCGATACTTTTGATCAAGTACTTGCAGATACCAATTACCGATACTTTTTCTTAAAGGGACAGGTCACATTTTTTCTAAAGCAATACAAACTAATGCTTTAGGGTCACTTTCTTAATATTATGATTCATGAGATGACGAGGGTGCATGACGCCGGCTTCCCGGCCAATAAGAATGCTTCAGGCTTCCAGATTTGCTAGCTTCCTGACCAATCGGGAAGCCGGACAGCGCATCATTGCACGCTACCCGGCTTCCTGATTGGCCGGGGAGTCAGCTCCATGCTCTCTCATCACAAGTGACGAGAGAGCAGGGAGCCGTTTCCTGGCCAATCAGGAAACCGGGCAGCGTGTGATGATGTGCTGCCCGGCTTCCTGATACAGGAAGTACTAGTGCTAGGTATCGGAGCATTTGGGCGAGTACGAGTACTCACCCAAATACTCGGTATCGGCACCGATACCGATATCGGTATCGGTGCATCCCTAATACAAAGCATTAAAAACAAAACATTCTTAGGAGCTCATTCACACTTGCACATTCGTACATGTGCACAAAAATGCGGAATGTGGGGAAAAGTATGCGCTTGATTTTTCTGATGATATCAGCGCTTTCTGTCCTTCAAAAGACTATGTTTGAAGCCACAAAAACACGTACGCCCACAAGTGTTTCCGCACGTAACAATGTGCTTAATTCTTAATGCACAGGAGTGAATGGAGCCTTAGAGAAATATTGTATTTTAAAGGTAGAGGGGGGCAACAAATTATTGCTTTGCTGTTCGGTTTGAAGCAGCTGGATTGCATTAATAAGCAACATGTTTAAGAGTAGCCACAATATTAAGCAAAACCAATGCCTGAGTGATCTGAAAACAAAAGATTTTTTCAGCCAACAGAATAACACTACTTTGAGATACCAGGGGCATCAGAGGTTTTTTTTTTTGCTAGAATTATACACTTGCTCACATAATATGAGCATGCATGTTTATGTTACACTTGTGAAAACTAGATTTTGGCAGAAAGACCATTATTGAGCATATGATCACCATTTCAATCTAGGTCTAACTGCAGTATATTACCAGACATTGTCGGCAAGCATCTTCTAAGTAGTGTTCTTATACCCACTTACTTGTTCTTGGAGAGGTAGTAACAGTTCTTGTAGAAGAAAGTGCCTTAGTATTAACAACAATAGTTGCAGAAGAAGAAGTTGTTTCGGACTCCGTGGTTCCTGTTAATGTTACTGGCGTACGGATCATGGTTGCAGTGGCCTCAGTGGTGCTGCCTAAGGTCTTGCTAGTTGTGACTATTAGACTAGAGGTCTTACTGGTTGTAGAACTGGTAGTAACTACTGGAATGGAGGTTTTTTGGGTTGCAGTTTTTGTAGTGGCTGGAGGAGTTGTAATTAAACAGGAAACAGGAACTTCACAGCAGTACACTTGAATCTCATAGTTGTAACATAAAGGCCTAACATCTTGCATGTTGTTGATACAGATAAGCCCATAAGAGACATCACATGTCACTTGCTGCCTTAGATCAACAAGTGGGGCATTTGGATATGATTTTGCCCTGCAGGAAATTTTTTCTGGCTTCTCACACAGATGGTGTCCGTGTTGCCTGATGTTTGCATATGTCTCCTTTTCCCCTCCAGATGCAAACGAAGGATAACTCACATCAAACCACTGTGACCAAGAACAGATAGGTGCACAGCCTAGTCCCATAGAAAGGAAGAAAATGCATTAAAAATGTGTTTTACCTAACAACATTTGAAACAGAAGGTAATTATTGCAGTGGAAAATCTGTCTTGATTTCTCCCAGATGATTAGCATAAGGGGTACTAGGAATGACAGATATCCATGCCTTCGAAATTTAGAGCTGCTTTAGCAATGGCTCTGTGCTTCCTCTGCAGCCTTGAGACATTCTCGGCTCCAGCAGGAAATAGTTCTAGAAAACCCAGATATACCTAAAGAGCTACTCCAGAAATGATTGCTCTAGCACCAAATCTGCTTTGAAACAGCTGTGCGCTAATATGGCATTATCCATATACTCTCTCTATTTTGATTTTGCTGTTTCGAGTGCCATTTTTTGGAATGGGAGTGCAAATTAAACTTCTGTATGTGAGAGAGAACCTGTGTGGCTTTTAACACTGAAAATGTGAGGGCTACCCTCTGTTAGGAAGACACAGAGGGACATATTTGTCAAAAACATATGACTTTTTGCACATGCACTTTCAATGTATACATTTTTTATGCAAATTAAAGATTCATGTACATGGGCATCAGACAGAAGCCAGTCAGAGGCAGGGTGGTGTTTGGGGAAAATGGCTTGCTTCTGAGTACCTATAATTTGCTTCTTAGATGCTCAAGTAGATTGTTAGGTATTTGCTTAAGAATTGCCTTAAGCTGCTTCTGAATTGCTTTGAACTGCTTCATGTTGCTTTGGTGTTCACCTTGACTTACATGGTGATAAAAAGCTGTATGCACATACATGCCATTGCATAGGAGCCCTAAGTTAAACATGTCATAAATCAATGCATATAAAATTGTATCTCAAAAGCAGACACTAACATATTGCATTTCAAAGTTCTTAACTTTGGCTGCTGGAAAAGTGGTATGTTAAAATAAAACAAATCCACAATTGTCTTGGAATTTGGCCACATCATCTTTTCTAAAGTGAAATTCCAGCTAATCGAAACACTGATCCCACCTTCAACAGACTCTATGTGACCAAATGTTGGCTATTTGACCAACACTGAAGGGAGCCTGCAGCATATTTTTTATAAACAGTAACTATTTCAGCCGTCCTATTATTCTATATCTGTCTATCCCAGCGAGACTGTAAACATTCCTTTAAGGTAATATTTGAGCAGTGGTTCACTTCAAGCAGAAACTGTATCATGTAAGCTGCTAAAACTTTAATTAAAGTGAACCTAGCATCATATATTTTTATGTTTCATGCATGCTAAGTAATGTGTATTTGGTACCTTTTACTAAGATCATGGCACACCCCCTGGCATTGCCCCCATCTGCTTTTTTTTTCTCCAGAAGGACAGTACCATTTTTTGTTTAGATACTATTTAGAGTCAACATCCACTTTCTGGACTGAGATCTTCTTCTTTCCTGTAGTTTCAAAGATGACATGGTCATGTACATCCTAGAGCCTGTGCCTTTATTGGCTGTTTTCATAAATGCCTGACACAGATTAACACTCTGCTGCAGCTTTTAACTTGAAACTTGATACAAGGTTACAATGCCACAGTCACTGGGGAAGATGACACTGAGGAAATTGCCTGAAGCTCAAGGACAGATTCTGATGATACATGGTACTGTATTTTAAAAATATATATATACTGTTGCAATATTTGTTATTCATGCAATTTTTGCCAAATGGTCTATTTTAGGTTTAGTGAATCATACAGAAATGGTGCTATCCAAAAATAAATCCACCAGATTCACACATTAAAAAAGTAATCAATTGAAAAGATTCACTGTATCTATACTTCAACAGCAACAAAGGTTTGACCAAAATACCAAGGTATAAGTGGAAACCCTTTACAGTTAAACAGGGATCCATTCTCAAGGCTCCAAATTCAAAGACAACCAAACTGAAAATCTTGAAATTACCATAATATGTTCTAGTATTGGACTACATTGGTCCAATAAACTTTCAGTTTATTGGTTCAACCTGCAGGACTTTCTTAGTCCCTCATTGAAGAATGCAAACGTCTTTAACGTGGCAGGAAGCAAGTACATTTAGGATTTGTTTCATGTACTTTCATCTTAAGGCATTAATGCCTTCACAAGACTATATCATCAATTCCATAGCTCTAAGACAAAACATTGCAGTAAAATAGTTTACTTTAGCAAGAAGAGATTTTTGAAAACCCTTATTGTGTCAAAAACGTCATATTGAGCTATGATATTAAAATGTAGGTTATGTAAAAATAAACAGTGGCAGAATGTCAGCTCAAACCTCAGAGCTCAGCCCTATTCTAATTTCAGCTTTGTTGCAGCAACTCAGCTCCAGCCCTGGAGCTTATCTGAAAAAATATTGAAATTTGCGTCAGCTTCGGCCAGCCATCCAGCCAGCTCCCAACTCTGGAAACAGAGCTTTGAAAGTGGGTATGACAGAATATAAATATGAGGATTTAGGTAATGTTCATATTATATAATCATCACTAGATTTTACTGATTTTTTTTGTAAACACCTAAAATGACCCTATAAGACAATTTGGCTGGAGGTTGCTTTGGACACAAGGTGATAAATTGTCAAACAACTTAATTGTGGCTTGCTATTAAAATGTTAAAATTAACTTTCTTCTTTACTAAATTATAACCCTTTTCAACCACACCATACCTAAAACCACACTTTCAGCATGGGTTGGATCATATAATCAGTATGTGCAAATGGCCAAAAAAACTGCTGGAACTGGTTGATGATTTTTTATATTTTTATAACACACTGGCTTAAAATCTACAAGGCACAAATTTGAATACATAATATTTCAAAAAAAAATTATTACATTTTGTATTTATTATATTTAAATAAGTGTGTCTAGCCTAGTCTTTTGGCCTTCTGCTATCCTCTTAGAGGCTTAATCCATGCAACGAGCTTAAAGTGACATTAAAAGCAAAAAAAAATTCCCTCACCTCAACATTAATTAAAGCACTTACCTTAAATGATGTCTTTTAATCCGATCATCTTCTTCTTTCCTGTAGTTTTCAGCCTTCTCTACAGCGCTGCGGCGAATCTCCGATCCAGCGCTGACTCCTCTCAGCTTGCTGGCATGTACTCTCCCATGGTGTCTGCATGTGGGTGCACGCGCCCATAGACTTACCTTGTGTCTTTCCTCGCGTCAAGGCCGAAAATGTGAACTATGCATTGCACCCGACCCAAGATGCTTTGCGACCACCAGTGCACCGCGCAGGGAAGACACAGGTAAGTTTAAACCGCTGTTAAAGCGTTTTGTTTTTATTTTACTTTTTGTTTAGAAACCCCTTAAATGTCACCAATAACATTAACAAAAGAGCTCACCAGAAGAAGCGATGTGAACATTTTAAAAAATGACAAAATAATTATAATGTCAGAGAAAATAACAATTAACAACCATACAAGTTCGTTTAACTAAGGTTTCTCTTGTTTTGCAAAACACTTACTTGTAGTTGATTTTTCTGTAGTAGTTGTCTTTTTTGTAGTTATTGGTTTTGGTGTGCTGGTAACTACTGTAATGCAAAGCAAATAAAATGTTTATATGTAACCAAACATTGCATGCAAAATCAATTTTTGACTCATGACTGTTTCAAGTATCAGTAAAGCTCCTCATTTATGTATATTATTGTATATTCAGGTATTTTCTTAATCAAACTTTCCTTATCTACACCCACTGAAATAACTACAGGGTCAAGGAGGGCATGCTGGGTCTTGTAGTTCCATGAGTGATATGACAAGGAGGGCATGCTGGGTCTTGTAGTTCCCTGAGTGATATGTGGGGGGTGTACAGGGACAAGGAGGGCATGCTGGTTCTTGTAGTTCCCTGCGAGATATGTGTGTGTGTGTGTGTGTGTGTGGGGGG
>NW_017307060.1:57291-66806 GCF_000935625.1 Nanorana parkeri | reverse complement strand
TGGGACTTGTAGTTCCTTGCAAAAAATATGTGTGTTTGGGGGGTATACAGGGACAATGAGGGCAGGCTGGGTCTTGTAGTTCTCTGGGTGATATGTGGGGTAGTACAGGGACAAGGAGGGCATGCTGGTCCTTGTAGTTCCCTATGAGATATGTGGGGGGGTGTACAGGGACAATGAGGACATACAGGGTCTAGTAGTTCCCTGGGAGATATAGGGGGTACAGGGGCAATTAGGGCATGCTGGGACTTGTAGTACCCTGCAAGATATGTGTTCACACTACCACCACACACACAAAAGACCCAGGGAACGGCAATACCTGGGGGTTGTACAGGGACAATGAGGACAAGCTGGAACTTGTAGTTCCCTGTATGTTATAAAGCTGTATTAATTACTGTCCACCTGAAAGTACTACAATGCCATTATAGAACTAAGAATAGAACATTTAAGTTCATCTATGTTTTATTCTATGTTCTATAAAGGCATTGTATTTCTAGTACTTTAATACAGCCTCCTATCAGATACAGGGAACTACAAGTCCCAGTGGGATTGACTACTTGTAGTTCACAATACAATGCCATTATACAACATTTTCAGTTCAACTAATGACAGGCAGTCATCTCAACTGTCTGACACTGACTGGTCTCAGTTCAGATAGTCGGAGGAGTAGGCTTAGTGGGAGGCTGAGGCTCTGAGGACAAACATTTAATTTATTAGAACTAACCCGGTCCCAGTCGGAGGCGCCGCGACACAGGTCTCTCCGTCTCTCTCTTTCTCTGATAATATACGGCGCTGCTGCTCGCTGGGTCAGGGTCCTCACAGCCAAGGCCCCCAGAGCTGACCTAGTATGTGCCTGATTGTAAATCTTTTTTTACCTCAGAGCCTGCATGTCACTGTCCAGCGGCCGGCGCCCCCCTCCCATGCCTCTCCCAGGGAAGCCGCACCACCAGCCCCCCCGGTTGTTACGCCACTGGGTACCGCTTCTTGAACACAGATCTCTCCCCATACCACAGCTCGGCCCTGGCTGTAGAACCTTAGGTGAGCCAGATCTGTGTAAACTAACCATTCTAGCAAAGTTGTTATCATTTCTAAATTAGAGACCGAGTGGAGTTAAACTTGATATTAAGGTTTAGGTCTGCTTTAAATACTCTGAGTCATGTGCAACTGAGGTCCTCCATCTAGTTTGTATGCCTAATAACATACTCATATGTGGATAATTAATTCATTATACTTTTTGAAACCCAACATTCCCTCACCTGTAGTTTTTGTTTTAGTTGAGGCAACTGAAGATGTAGTAACAGGAGCTGTGGGTGTATGACGTGTGGAAGAAGTGGTTCTAGAAGTTTTGGTGGTATTAGATGTACTGACAGCCATTGTTGGAGTTGTGGTCTTTGAAGTTACTGTTTTAGGAGTGAATGTAGTAGGAGTAGAAGCTGTGGGAGTTGTGATAGTATGAGGCGTGATGGCAGGAGATGTAGAAGGGGTAGTGATAAAAACTGGGGTGTGCGGAGTTGTGCTTTCAGAATGTGGAACTGTAGAGACTGTTGTTGTGGTATGACTTGTAGTGATAGGAGTTGTGATCTTTGGGATTTCTGTTGTAGGAGAGATTGTGGTTGGAGTTGGAGCTGTAAGTGTTGTGCTACCTGAAGTTGTGGGGGTAGGAGTTGTGTTGATTTGAGTTGTGGCAGTAGAAGAGATGGTAGTAGAAGTTGTGGTAACAGTAGGTGTGTTAACAGGAGTTGCAGAGCTATGAGTTGAGGCAGAACTAATTGTTGTAGCTGTGGAAATTGCTGTTGTAGGAGTGAATGTAGTTGGAGTAGAAGCTGTGGGAGTTGTGATAGTATGAGACGTGATGGCAGGAGATGTAGAAGGGGCAGTGATAGAAACTGGGGTGTGTGAAATTGTGCTTTCAGAATATGGAACTGTAGAGACTGTTGTTGTGGTATGACTTGTAGTGATAGGAGTTGTGATCTTTGGGATTTCTGTTGTAGGAGAGATTGTGGTTGGAGTTGGAGCTGTAAGTGTTGTGCTACCTGAAGTTGTGGGGGTAGGAGTTGTGTTGATTTGAGTTGTGGCAGTAGAAGAGATGGTAGTAGAAGTTGTGGTAACAGTAGGTGTGTTAACAGGAGTTGCAGAGCTATGAGTTGAGGCAGAACTAATTGTTGTAGCTGTGGAAATTGCTGTTGTAGGAGTGAATGTAGTTGGAGTAGAAGCTGTGGGAGTTGTGATAGTATGAGACGTGATGGCAGGAGATGTAGAAGGGGTAGTGATAGAAACTGGGGTGTGCGGAGTTGTGCTTTCAGAATGTGGAACTGTAGAGACTGTTGTTGTGGTATGACTTGTAGTGATAGGAGTTGTGATCTTTGGGATTTCTGTTGTAGGAGAGATTGTGGTTGGAGTTGGAGCTGTAAGTGTTGTGCTACCTGAAGTTGTGGGGGTAGGAGTTGTGTTGATTTGAGTTGTGGCAGTAGAAGAGATGGTAGTAGAAGTTGAGGTAACAGTAGGTGTGGTAACAGGAGTTGCAGAGCTATGAGTTGAGGCGGAACTAATTGTTGTAGCTGTGGAACTTGTGGAAGTAGGAGATGTAACAGTATGAGATGTGGTAACTGGAGATGCAGGTGTAGGTGTAGCAGGAGTTGTGACAGTTGAAGTTGTGGTAGTAATAGTTGTAGCTGGAGTTGTAGTAGTAGGCTTTTTAGTAGTTGGAGTTCTAATAGTCGTTGGTTTGACACATTCATAGTCACAGCAATCCACTCGTATTTCATAGTTGTAGCATTTCTGCCAAAGGTTATCATCTGACTTCTGCTCGCTGTTCTGGCAGATAAGACCATTAGATACATTGCAGTGAACAGTCTGTTTCAAATCCTTCAATGGGACATCAGGGGCATTAACAGCTCTGCATTCAATCTGCTCAGGCAGGCGGCAGAGTTTGTAATGTTTTCTGATGTCATCATAGGTTTCATAATCGCCACTGTCCAGACCATCTCCTGGCTTGCTGATGTCAAACCACTGACTCCATCTGCATACCTTTTGATAGGCACAAGCTGTACAAGACAAAGCACAAAGAGCAGAAGATATGTACAAAATGTAAAGGCTTCAGAGAAAGGATGCTAGCAGTGATTAGTGCAAGTTAAGAAATATCTGTCAAGCATATAATTGGCAATATATATATATATATATATATATATATATGTGTATATATATATATATATATATATATAGTTACATATATTAAGACTCATCTCTTCATGGAAGCTTATCCAACCTAACCACTAAAATATAAATCTCTCAAACAATTCATCCCCACACAACTACCTCCTCACGTATCACTTCCCCCTCCCTTTAGATTGTAAGCCCTCAGGGGCAGGGCCCTCCTCACAATATTTTCTTGAATTGTATTGTAATTGTAATGTCTTCCTTATATTGTAAAGCGCTGAGCAAACTGTTGGCGCTATATAAATCCTGTATAATAAAAATAATAATAATATAGTTCTGGCCCACAGCCATGGAATTTAGATGGTGATGTAAAGAAACATTTATTTTACAACAGAGCACACTGTTTTTCTATGGTAAGTTCGCAGACGATGAAGAAAGGAACAAGTGCATTCTGGGACATAGACTCCATTTTGGAACAGACGAGAAGAGAATCTGATGCCCTCCTAAACGCATGCCTGGAGTAAATGCCTAGACTCACCATTCACAAGCATCGTTGGTAGGGGCGAACTTATTTCTCTTTATATTTGTGAGCTATCACTTAATGTACGTGATCATATATTGATTATATGTTTTCATGTTCTTTTCACCAGTTTCACCCACCCTGTTTTGTTAATAAAGCTTCAAGATTTCATCCAGTCTGACTTGCAGAATAGGAGGGTTTAGCTACATTTCAAGCTATACACAGGCCACAGGGTAATGTGTAGAAGGGACAGAACAGTGAAACAGCGGCTACCCAGCAGGTGGGATACAGGGCAGCGACTGCACAGAGGCATGCTACACGTCAGCACAGCCACCTGCATACAACAATACAGCAGTATCTACACAGTCAAGCACCTCCAGAAGCAATATGTTACATAGTCGGGCATCTTCCCTTAAAACAAGGTCACAAGTATTTGGTTCCTCTAGATCCTCATCCGCAAGTAACGCACTCGCCATCGCATGTGCAAAAGCAGAAGCCACTTAAGCCAGAGCAGCCTATGCTGAGCAAGAAATGCAAATCAAAAAATAGAAGCGCTGTTAGAGGCTCAGAAGGTGCAGCGAGATGCACAGTTAGAGGCTGAGAAGGTGCAGCATGAGGCACCGTTAGTGGCTGAGAAAGCACAGTTAGGGGTTGAGAAGGTGCAGCAAGGGGCATCTATGAAAACACAGAAAGCCTTTCTAGAAGCAGACCTAGAGAGACTTGCTATAGAGGGGGAAGCGGCAGCTGCCATAGCCGAGGGAAAGGCCTTAGAATTAGCCATATATCCTTATAGTGAATGCAACAGACGCAGCAGTGTACTTGGCCTAGAAGCTGAAACCCAAGATCCTCTGCAACGCACTTCAGATTACATCTATCAACACTCCAAGACAAGTAGCAACAAAGACAATGTTGAGGAGACCATCCAAAGATGTTAGCAAAGTGACATCTCTTATGACAGACGCCTTACAGACAAGGTACCAGAGTCTACAGATTATCCTCTTGAACCAACCTTCACACCAGAATGGTACGACAGAGGCAGGCTTCAACCAGAAACTTCCAAAAGGTATGATCATACAAAACCTTTCCACCATAGCATTACACAGACAGCTAATCAAGCCACAATAGACTTTGCAAAGTTCTTTGCACAATGTGAGTTAGTCACCAAAGGATTTGAAAAGTTTAATGATCGTCCTGAAAGTTACAGGGCCTGGGGAGCCTCCTTCCAAAATGAGGTCAAGGGCTTAGGCATTTATATAGTGAAGAGATAGATCAAATGGCTAGGAAATGAGTATGCTGAACATGCCAGGCAAATCAAGACAATAAATATAAACTATGCAGGGGATGGCCTTAAAATGATCTGGGATAGACTTGATGAGTGTTATAGCTCAGGAGAAGTAATAGAATATGCACTATTCAAAAGACTTGATAGCTTCCCAAAAATACCTTACAAAGCCTATCAGAAACTTATGGACCTAAGTGACTTGCTAATGGAGCTTCAGGTGGCCAAATCAGAAGGGGATCCACAAGGACTTGCAGCCCTTGACACAGCTAGAAGAGTCAACCCCATTGTACAATAGCTACCTTATAACTTACAAAAGTAGTGGATCACACATGGTTCCAGATTTAACAGACAGCATAATGTTCCATTTCCCTCTTTCTCTGCTTTTGTGGACTTTGTGTGCCAGTAAGCTAAAGCAAGAAATTATCCTAATTTTGACTTTACACTGTCATGTGTTGCTCCTTCAGGACTTAACCCTCATAAACCTCCAGTAGCAGTACTTAAAACTAATGTGACGCCTCCAGAATTTTTTCACAGGTCTCCCAGCTATTCTAACTCAAAGACAACGATCAAAGATCCTGCTAAGCAGTGTCCCTTGCACCACAAGCCACATTCCTCTCCTGAAATGCAGAGCCTTCTGAGAGAAGTCTATTGAGGACCGCAAAGCCTTTCTGAAGGAGAACAACATCTGCTACAAGTGCTGCTCATCAACGTCTCACCTTGCAAAGGACTGTAGGGTCACACCCTGGGCTAGCCCTATGGACTTTACAACACATGCACAGCACTAGTGAGCATGGTGGGGAGGCACATCACAGTGCTACAACTACAACAGAGATCACTTCACAATGTACAAAGGTCTGCAAAGGAGTCATATGTGGTAGGTCCTGCTCTAAAATCTGTCTAGTGAGAGTCTACCCAGCAGATCAAAAAGATAAAAACCATTAAGCTTTATGCAATTCTTGATGATCAAAGTCTTTAGCCATCTCAATCTTCTTTGATATGTTTGACATTAAAAGGTCCTTACTCCCTAAAAACTTGTTCAGGAATAGTGGAGACGGCGGCATCTGGCTACCAAGTTGAGTCTGTTGATGGACAAATATGCCTGTCCTTACCAACTCCTATTTAATGCAATCAGATCCCTGATCATAGATCTGAAATCCCTACACCAGATGTAGCGGTTCACCACCCACGGTTAAAACGCATAACGCATCTGATACCAGAACTTGATCCTCAGGCGCAAATACTCCTACATCTTGGGAGAGACATCTTACGAGTTCACAAAGCGAGAGCTCAAAATAATGGTCTACACAATGCTTCCGTTGCCCCAGAAATTAGACATAGGATGAGTCATTATAGGAGATGTCTGCCTACGAAGCATGTTCAAACCTACCTCTGTTAACAGCATGCTTACAAGTACACTAGAGAATTAATGTCCCTCTCTTTCCAGCCATGCCACCATGATTTCCTCATAAAGGAATTGCCTTACACTACCTATTTGCCTTGTCCCTTCATAGGCCCTCCAAGTGACAACCTCACCTGTGACAGTGACCAAGACTATTTAGGGTTCACAGTCTTGCAAAGAACAAAAGAGGACAATCAAGTGGCAATGTCTATTGAGGACAAACTCTTCTTAGAAATAATGGAACAGGGACTAGTCAAAGATGACACAAACAGCTGGGTCGCACCTCTTCCTTGCCTACCTAATAACAGAGAACAAGTTACTGGCATGCTTCCCTTCCCTTAGACGTAATTTCCAAAGAAAGCCAGAGATGAGAGACCACTCTTTCATGGAGAAAATCTTTGAGAACGGTCATGCAGAAAAAGCTCCCACTCTTAAAGAGTAGTGCTGGTACCTACCAATATTTGGAGTATATCACCCTAAAAAGCCTGGTCAGAATAGAGCAGTGTTTGACTCTGGCACCAAATTCGAGGGTGTCTGCTTAAATGATGTCCTCTTGACAGGTCCAGACCTCAATAACAAACTTATGGGAGTACTTTTATGCTTTCGAAAAGACTCTGTTGCTTGCATAGCTGACATCCAACAGATGTTCCATTGCTTCCTTGTCAGAGAGAAAGACATAAACATCTTGAGATTTCTCTGGTTCAGAGATAATGATCCCAAAGACATCATTGAGTACTGCATGAGTAATGTGTACTCATGCAGTACTCAATGATGTCTTTGGGATCATTATCTCTGAACCAGAGAAATACTTTGGCAATAGCCAAAGATGTGTACTCCTGCAGTTGCTATCTACGGACATAGACGTTCTGCTCAACAAGGTGAGTCTGAGTATGACTTTTACTTAGATTACTGCTTAAAATCTCTACCTTCCATTCAGTCTGCGATCAGTCTACTCAAGAGAGCACAGCTTGCCTGCTCCAAACTCAGGCTTTGCAAGATTGCTTCCAACAGTAAAGAAATAATAGAAGCTTTCCCTTGCCAATACCACTCTAATGATCTAAGAGACTGAGATTTAGGGACAGACTCTTTACCTGTCCAAAGCAGTCTTGGTCTACAGTGGGACTTGAAATCTGATTCCTTTACCTTCCAAATAGACAGAGAACTACGATTAAAAGCCTGTACGATCCATTAGGATTTGCAGCCCCTGTTACAATTCACGGTAAAGCATTACTTAGAGCCTTAACTCATGAAACATCTGACTGGGACGCCCCACTGCCCCCTGATAAAAATAACTCTAGGGTAGAGTGGAGGAATTCTCTAACAGCCTTATCTGATCTCCATGATTCACGCCCTTATGCTCCTGTACCCTCTACGAAAGTCAGAGCGAAAAACTTTTCATATTCTCTGATGCTTCTGTCAAAGCAATAGCAGCTGTTGCCTACTTAAAAAACTGTAGATGTTACAACACAATGCCACACTGAATTTGTCATGGGCAAAACAAAACTAGCTCCACACCCCGAGCACACTATTTCTAGACTAGACCTTTGCACTGCAGTATAAGCTGACGTGCTAACAGAACTTACTGCCTCAGAAATGGACATTGGCCTCAAAGATGCTGAGTTCTGCACTGGCAGCAAGGTAGTTTCAGACTACAACTACAATGAGACCAGACAGTTCTATACTCATGATAACAACAGAGTGCTAAGGATCAGGAGATCCACCTGCCCAACACAATGGCACCATATTCCCATGGCTCATAATCCTGCACACAATGCTACAAAGGCTGCCATTGCGAGTAATCCTAAAAACACAGCATGGCCTACAGAGCCTGCATTCTTGTATGACACAGGACACACTGTCCCTCAGGGTAACACGTTTGAGCTGGTGGACTCAGACTCAGATGCTGCGGTATGTCCTGAGCTCTACACACTTCAAGAAGGGAAGTCAGACGGCCAACTCAAATCCCACAGATTAAAAAAAAAAAGACTTCAATCTCAATCTGGAATCCTTTCCTTCGAGTTGTTGCTTGCCTTGTTGACATCAAAGGCAATTTACAGAGTCAACAACCTCCTTAAAGAAACAAAGTTGTTCCTCAAACCAGTTTCTGAATTAGCCTTGATGTTTTCTTTTGAGAATTAAAATAGTGGCATAAGTTGATACCGGGCGGGGAGTGTTTTGGCCCACAGCCATGGAATTTATTGACTTGCTTATCTGCCTTCTCAAAATCGGCCACAAGATGGTGCTGTAGAGAAACATTTTCTTACAACTGAGCACACTGCCTTTCTATGGTAAGTTCCCAGCCCATGAAGAAAAGAACAAGTGCATTCTGGGACTTAGACTCCATTTTGCAACAGAGGAGAAGAGAACCTGATGCCATCCTGAGCGCATGTGTGGCGTAAATGACCAGATTCCCCATACGGTAGCATCGCTAGTTAGGGCTGAACTTGTTTCTCTTTATATTTGTGAGCTAACTCTTCATTTACATGTTCATTTATTGATTATATGTTTTTATGTTCTTTTGACCCACCCTGTTTCATTATTAAAGCTTCAGGATTTTATCCAGTCTGGCTTAATGCAGAATAGGAGGGTTTAGCTGCATGTTGAGCTATACACAGGCCACAGGGTAACGAGTGGGGACAGAACATATACAGTATACTGTATATTATTATAGGAAGATCCTATACTCTGGGCCATCTAGTGCTGTGTGAATGTGTTGAATAAACCCATTAATGTGTACAGTTCAGGTTTGTGAGGGCTTTTCTTGAAAGGGTTTGTGAAAATGTGATTCATGTTTTTTTGGCTGCATTTTAGCAAATAACTTACTTGTTGAAGCGTAATGAGCTGTTGTGGTTAGAGGTCTGGTCACTAAAAATATAAACAGGAAAACAATTTAATTATCTTATCTCACTAAATTAATTTCAAGTCATCCGCATGCAATAAATAAACACGATGATAAAATGACAAAATATTTAGCGTTATGTTCAACCACCCCTTTCATTCACACTCAGCCCCACATTAAATGACCAAAGGGTGACAACAGTGCTCAGAATCAGCAGCTTTCTATGTCACCTCACCATATTCAGTCAGTTGTGTACTGTGTACCAGAGCTATAAAGATGTATTCATAATGTCCTACTTTCTGGTGCAAAATAAAAGATGGGA